>NC_086307.1:3325675-3470642 GCF_963924245.1 Chroicocephalus ridibundus
CCTGCTGCCTTCGCCAGCCTGGCCGTGCGTGACGTCTCCGTCAAGACCAAGGTACGACGCAGTGGGGGGCCGGGGGGGCCGGGGGGGGATGAGACGGGGGTGTGTGTGTGCAGGGGGGGGGGTGTCTCTCACCCGCTCTCCCGCCCCCAGACCTGCGCCCCGACGGCCGAGCCCGTGTGGGACGAAGGCTTCTCCTTCCTCATCAAGCGGCCGCACGTGGAGTCGCTGGAGCTGCAGGTCTCGGTCCCATCCCGCTGCCGGAGGCGGAGGGGGGGGGGGGTCCTCCCGTCCCCTCACCCGGGGGTGGGGGGGGTCCCATGGCGGGGTGCTGAGCCCCCTGTGCCCGCAGGTGAAGGAGGAGGGGGGGGCAGCCCCTGGGGGCCCTCAGCCTGCCCCTGCCCCAGCTCCTGGCCTCCGAGGGGCTGGCGCTGGACGGATGGTTCCCGCTGGCCGGGGGGGGGCCCGGCAGCCAGATCCTGCTGCGGGCACAGCTGGGGGTGAGTGAGGGGATAGTGGGGGGGGGGGGGGGGGGGGCGGGGGCAGAGACCCCCTCTCATCCCCCCCTGCCCCCCCCCCCAGGTGCTGGTGTCGCAGCAGGCGGAGGCGGGGGCCGGCGGCGTGTCCCCGGCTGGGGGGGACGCTGCCCCCCAGCCCGCCGAGGCGCCGGGGGAGGAGGAGTGTGGGGCTGGGGGGCTGCGCCAGCGCCTGCCCCCGCCCGATAGGTAGGGCTGGGGGGGTGCGAACCCCCCTCCTTCCCCTCCCCCCGGGAGCATCCAGCCCCCCCCCCCCCCCCCCCTCCCGCGTCTGCTCTGGTTGCAAACCCCCAGCCAGGGCAGGGGGGGCCGGGGGGCAGGGTGGGAGTCGGGGGGGGTGCGGTGGGGCTGGAGTTTCCCGGGGGGGCAGGATGGGGGTCTGGGGGTGTGTGTGGGGCTGGGGGTTGCTGGGGGTTCCTGGGAGGCAGGAGGGGGGTCCGGGGGGCTCCAGGCTGGGAGTGAGCCCCCCCTCCCCTGGGGAGCTGGGGGGGAGTGATGTGGGATGGGGCCTGGGGCGGGGGGGGGGGGCTGGGGGGTCCTAGAGGCCACGATGGGGCTCAGGGGTGGGGAGGTCCTGGGGGATTGAGGGTCTGGGGGGGGGCACAACGGGGCTGGGGGGCAGGATGGGGGTGGTCCTGGGGGGTGGGGGGTCAGGATGGGTGGTCCTGGGGGGTACAATGGGGCTGGGGGGGGGGGGGTCCTGGGGGGGCACGATAGCAGGTCCTGGGGAGTACAATGGGGCTGGGGGGGGTCCTGGGGGGGCAGGAGGGGGGTACGGTAGGGCCAGGGGCCCCTGGGGGGCAGGATGGGTGTCTGGGGGGGGGGGGTATGACGGGGCTGGGGATTGCTGGGGGTTCCTGGGGGGCAGGAGGGGGGGTCTGGGGGTGGGGGGGGGGGGTCCAATGGGGCCGGGGGGTTCCCGGGGGGCAGGAGAGGGGTCTGGGAGGAGGGGTCCAATGGGGATGGGGGGGTAGGATTGGGGGTCCTGGGGGGGGTACGGTGGGGCTGTGGCTTCCTGGGGTGCAGGATGGGGGTCTGGGGATGGGGGGGGGGGGGGGGGTCACTGACCCACTGCCCCCCGCAGCCGCCCGGAGCCGGTGGAGGGTCCCCTGGGCCGGCTGCAGCTGACGCTCTGGTACCACGGGGCCGAGCACAAGCTGGTGGCCATCGTCCACGCCTGCAGGTGAGCCCCCCCGCCCCCCCACCCCCCCCCCCAAACCCCGGGGTGAGGGGGGGGCCGGGGGGGGGGTGGGGGTCCCAGCCCCGACACCCCCCCGCCCAAGGAAGCTGAGGCCAGTGTCGAAGGAGCTGCCCGACCCCCCCACCCCCTACATCACCCCCCAGTCCCCTCTGAGCCCGCCCCCCACGGACCCCTCTGAGCCCCCCAGACTCCTTTGAGCATCCCCCAACCCCCCCCCTGAGTCCCCCCCCAAACCCCCCCAGACCACCCTCCCGGACCCCTCTGATCCCCCCAGATCCCCCAAAGCCCACCAAACCCCCCCAGACCCCTCTGAGCCACCCCCAAAACCCCCCAGATCTCCCACTCGGACACTTCTGACCCCCCCCCAGACACCCCCAACCCTCCCCCAACCCCCCCCCAGACCCCTCTGAGCCCCCCCCGCCTCAAATTCCCCCAGACCCCCCCGGACCCCTCTGAGCCCCCTCAAACCTCCCCCAGACACCCCCCCGAGTTCCCCCCAAACCCCCCAGACCTCCCTCCCGGACCCCTCTGATCCCCCCAGACCCCCCCCAAAGCCCCCCAAACCCTTCTGAGCTCCCCAAACCGCCCCTATACCCCCCCGAGTTCCCCTCAAACCCGCCCCCCCAGACCTCCCCCTCGGATACCTCTGACCCCCCCTGCCCAGACACCCCCAACCCTCCCCCAACCCCCCCCCCCCGACCCCTCTGACACCCCCCCCAAAACCCTCCAGACCCCCCCCGAGTGCCCCCTAAAACCCCCCCCAGACCTCCCCCTCGGACACCTCTGAGGCCCCCCAGACCCCCCCAAACCCTCCAGACACCCCCGAGTGCCCCCTAAACCCCCCCCAGACCTCCCCCTCGGACACCTCTGACCCCCCCCCAGACCCCCCCGAGTCCCCCCTAAACCCCCCCCAGACCTCCCCCTCGGACACCTCTGACCCCCCCCCAGACCCCCCCGAGTCCCCCCTAAACCCCCCCCAGACCTCCCCCTCGGACACCTCTGACCCCCCCCAGACCCCCCCGAGTCCCCCCTAAACCCCCCCCAGACCTCCCCCTCGGACACCTCTGACCCCCCCCAAACCCCCCAGACCCCCCCGAGTCCCCCCTAAACCCCCCCAGACCTCCCCCTCGGACACCTCTGACCCCCCCCCCTAAACCCCCCCCAGACCTTCCCCTCAGACACCTCTGACCCCCCCCCAGACCCCCCCGAGTCCCCCTAAACCCCCCCCCAGACCTCCCCCTCGGACACCTCTGACCCCCCCCCCCCCAGACCCCCCCGAGTCCCCCCTAAACCCCCCCCCCAGACCTCCCCCTCGGACACCTCTGACCCCCCCCCCCCCAGACCCCCCCGAGTCCCCCCTAAACCCCCCCCCAGACCTCCCCCTCGGACACCTCTGACCACCCCCAAACCCCCCAGACCCCCCCGAGTCCCCCCTAAACCCCCCCCAGACCTCCCCCTCGGACACCTCTGACCCCCCCAAACCCCCCAGACCCCCCCGAGTCCCCCTAAACCCCCCCCCAGACCTCCCCCTCGGACACCTCTGACCCCCCCCCCCCAGACCTCCCCCTTGGACACCTCTGACCCCCCCCCCCCAGACCCCCCCGAGTCCCCCCTAAACCCCCCCCAGACCTCCCCCTCGGACACCTCTGACCCTCCCAGACTCCCCCAAACCCGCCCCCTCCCCCCCCACCAGACCTCCCCAGACACCCCCCCCACCACCCCCACGCTGAACCCTGTGTGTCTCCCCCCCCTCCAAAGGAAGCTGAGGCCGGTGTCGAAGGAGCCCCCCGACCCCTACGTGTCCCTGGTGCTGCTGCCCGACCGCAGCCGCGGCTCCAAGAGGAAGACGAGCGTGCAGAGGAAGACCCTCAACCCCGACTTCAACGAGAGGTGGGGGGGGGGGGGAGGTGGGGGAGGTGGTTGGGGGTCGGGGGGGGTGTCGAGAGCCTGCCCAGCGTGGGCTGCAGCGGGCCGGTGTCCCCCCAGGTTCGAGTGGGACGTGTCCCTGGAGGAAGCTTCGCGGCGCAAGTTGGAAGCTCACGTCAAATCCAGCCCGTCCTTCATGGCGCGGGAGAAGGAGGCGCTGGGGAAGGTGGGGGGGGGGTCTGGGGGGGGGGGGGGGTCTGGGGGGGGTGGGTCTGGTGGGGGGGGGTCGGGGGGGGGGGTCGGGGGGCTCAAAGGGGTCCGGGGGCGTGGGGTCTGGGGGGTATGGGCTTTAGGGGGTAGGTCCGGGAGGGGGTCTTGAAGGGGTTTGAGGGGGGCTCAGAGTGGTCCGGGGGGGTGGGGTGGTTTTGGGGGGGGGTCAGAGGGGAACGTGTGTGTGTGTGTGTGTGTGTGTGTGTGTGTCTGGGGGGGGTGTTGGGGGGGAGGTCCGGGAGGGGCTCTGAAGGGGTTTGGGGGGGGGGGGGGGGTCTGGGGCGGGGGGGCTCAGAGTGCTCCGGGGGGGAGGGTCTGGGGGGGTTTGGGGAGGGGGGATGTGTCCTGGGGGGGGTGGGGGGGTGAGGTCCGGGAGGGGCTCTGAAGGTGTTTGAGGGGGGCTCAGAGTGGTCCGGGGTGGGGTTCAGAGGGGAACGGGGGGGGGGGGGGGAGGGTTTGGGGGGGGGGTGTCTTTGGGGGGGGGGTTGGGGGGGGGGTGTCTTTGGGGGGGGGGTTGGGGGGGAGGTCCGGGAGGGGCTCTGAAGGGGTTTGAGGGGGGCTCAGACGGGTCTGGCGGGGGGGGGTTCAGAGGGGGACCGGGGGGGTGGTCTGGGTCTGGGGGGGTTATGGGGAGCAGCTCAGAGGGGTTTGGTGGGGCTCAGGGTGGTCCGGGGTGGTGTCTGGGGGGGTGGTTGGGGGGGGCTTAAAGGGGTCCGGGGGGGTGTGTGTCTGGGGGGGGGGGCTCAGAGGGGTCTGGAGCGGGGGGGTGCTGAAGGGGTTTGCAGGGGCTCAAAGGGGTCTGGGGGTGGGAGTCTGGGGGGGGTCTAGGAGGGGGTCTGAGGGGGTTTGGGGGGGCTTAAAGGGGTTCGCGGGGGGTTTGGGGGGGCTCAGAGGGGTGCGGGGGAAGGGTGTGGGTCGGGGGGGGGCCCCTCTGAGCCTTTGCTCTCCCCCAGCTCCATCTGGACTTGGCGCAGGTGGATCTGGCCGAGGGGGGGGCCCACTGGTGAGTGGGGGCCGGGTTGGGGGGGGGGGATCGGGGACGGGGGGGGTCTCTCACGTCTCGGGGAGCTCCCAGTGGGTCTCTCTGGGGTGGGGGGACTTTGTGCCCGTCCCCTCCCTCTCCCCCCCCCCCGAGACCTTTCACCTCTCTGCACCCCCCCCCCAGGTACGACCTGCAGGAGGAGCGGAGCAGCCCCTAGAGCTGGGGCCCCCCCCGGACCCCATCGTGCCTGGGGCAGTAGGAGGGTGGGGAGGGGGGGGACAGGCCCCCCCCCCCCCCCCCGGGCTCCTCCCACTGCCCCCCCCTCGCCCCCCCGCCTCGCCACTGACCAAAGACATGCGGGGGGGGGGGGGGGGGGGGCTCCCCCCCTGCACCCCCGCAGACTGTTACGTACCTCGTGCCTTTCGCCCACCCAGGAGCCCACCCCCCCTCACGCCAGAGCCGGGGGGGCACCGTCCTGGGCTTGTGCCCCCCCCCCCCCCCCCCCCACACACACACACTTCCCCCCCCCCGGGGAGACGCTTTGGTTAGAGCCGCTGCCACCGCCACCGCCGTGCCACCGCCGTGCCCCCCCCGCGCTGCCTTCCTGGGGCTGCGTCCCCAGGTGTCGTCCCCCCCCCCCAGCGCTAATAAAGGAGGGAGGAGACAGCGGCGGCTCCGTGTGGTCCGGGGGGGGGGGGGGCGGGGGGACTTGGGGTGTCCCCACCCCCCTCCCGTGTGAGGTGTCACTCCCTCCGTGTGACGTAGGCCCACGGGCATCCCCCATGGGTGCCCCGCGTGGGGTGTGTCCCCCCCCACCCCACCCCGTGTCCCTACTGGGGTGTCCCCCTGCCCACCCCGAGGTGTCCCCATCGCAGTGTCCCTGGTGGGATGCCACCCACGGGGTATGGCCATCATGGTGTCCCCACCTTGGTGTCCCCATCACGGTGTCCCTGGTGGGATGGCACCCATGGGGGTATGGCCATCATGGTGTCCCCACCTTGGTGTCCCCATCACGGTGTCCCTGGTGTGATACCACCCATGGGGTAATGGTCATCATGGTGTCCCCACCATCATGTCCCCATCACGGTGTCCCTGGTGTGATACCACCCATGGGGTATGGTCATCATGGTGTCCCCACCATCATGTTCCCATTGTGGTGTCCCTGGTGGGATGGCACCCACGGGGTATGGCCATCATGGTGTCCCCACCTTGGTGTCCCCATCACGGTGTCCCTGGTGGGATGGCACCCATGGGGTATGGTCATCATGGTGTCCCCACCTTGGTGTCCCCATCACGGTGTCCCTGGTGGGATGGCACCCACGGGGTATGGCCATCATGGTGTCCCCACCTTGGTGTCCCCATCACGGTGTCCCTGGTGGGATGGCACCCACGGGGTATGGCCATCATGGTGTCCCCACCTTGGTGTCCCCATCACGGTGTCCCTGGTGGGATGGCACCCATGGGGTATGGTCATCATGGTGTCCCCACCTTGGTGTCCCCATCACGGTGTCCCTGGTGGGATGGCACCCACGGGGTCATGGTCATCATAGTGTCCCCCACCGTGGTGTCCCCATCACGGTGTCCCTGGTGGGATGGCACCCACGGGGTATTGTCATCATGGTGTCCCCATCGCGGTCTCCCTGGTGTGATACCACCCATGGGGTATGGTCATTGTGGTGTCCCCACCGTGGTGTCCCCACCGTGGTGTCCCCATCACAGTGTCCCTGGTGGGATGGCACCCACGGGGTATGGCCATCATGGTGTCCCCACCTTGGTGTCCCCATCACGGTGTCCCTGGTGGGATGGCACCCACGGGGTATGGTCATCATGGTGTCCCCACCTTGGTGTCCCCATCACGGTGTCCCTGGTGGGATGCTACCCACGGGGTATTGTCATCATGGTGTCCCCATCGCGGTCTCCCTGGTGTGATACCACCCATGGGGTATGGTCATTGTGGTGTCCCCACCGTGGTGTCCCCATCACGGTGTCCCTGGTGGGATGGCACCCATGGGGTATGGTCATCATAGTGTCCCCACCGTGGTGTCCCTGTAGGGGTGCCACCCATGGGCTATGGTCTTTGGGGTGGGCAGATGTCCCTCCACCCAGGTGTTTCCCACTGAGGTGTCCCCCATGGGGTGCTGTCCCAGGATGCTCCCTACTGAGGTGTCCCTGAGGGGGGTCACCATTGGGTTGTCCCCCCATTGGGACATCCCTGGCGGGATGCCCCCCTCAGGGTATGGCCATCGTGGTGTCCCCGTCGAGGTGCTGTTCATGGGATGTGCTCCTTGGGGTGGCCACCCGTGGGACGGCCCTCGTTGGGGTGCCCTCGTCGTGGCGTCCCCACCGAGGTGTCCCCCACGGGGATGCTCCCTATTGTGGTGTCCCCAAGAGGCCACCATCGGGGTGTCCTGCACTGCAGTGTCCCCAGGGGGCGACCGTTGGGGTGTCCCCCGTGGGTGGGGGTGGCACTGGGGTGTCCCCCTTTGGGGTGCCCTCGTCGTGGCGTCCCCACCGAGGTGTCCCCCACGGGGATGCTCCCTATTGGGGTGTCCCCCATCGGGGTGTCCCCCCCATGGGAGGCCATCACCGGGCTGTCCCCCGTGGGGGCTGTCCCCCGTGGCGGTGCCCCCCCCCCCCCACCCGTGTCCCTGCTCCGTGCCCATCTATAGCCAAAAAATCCCCCCCGGGAGAAGGGGGCGTGGCCTCTTCGCTCCCCGCCCCGCCCCCCTCATGCATAATGCATGGCCCTAATTAGCGCGCGGTGACGCGGGCGGCGCGCGGCCAATGGGCGGGAGGTGACGCCGGGCGGTAGAAAGCGCCCGCCCGTTCCTTCCCCCCCCCCCCCCCCCCCTCCCCGCCCACCCCCGGCCCAGAGCGCGGAGCAGGAACGGGACCGGCCGCCGCCATGGTGGGGAACCGGGAACCGGGAACCGGGGGGAACCGGGGGGCGCGGGGGATGGGGATGGGGTGGGGGGGGGGGTTGGGGGGGAGCTCGGCGGGCACCGGGCGGTGCCGGTAGCGCAGTCCGGGAGGGGCCGGTGGCCGCTGACCGCCGCGTTTCTCCCCCCCCCCCCCCCCGCAGTGCGACTTCTCGGAGGAACAGACCGCGGGTGAGTCACCGGGAACGGGACCGGGACAATTTCCCCACCACCCCCCCGGCACCCCACCTCCATCACCCCCGGCACCGGCCCCGCCGCCCCCAGCGCTTCCTGCGCGGGCGGGGCCTCTCCCGGGGCAAAGTCCCGCCCGGGCGGGGCCGTTCTTGCCAGCCCCGGGGGGGGCGGGGGGGTTGGTGCGGGACAGGGGGGAACCGAGCTCTGGGGGGGCACCGGGGGATACGGGACCGGGGGCTTGGGGGGTGCGGGATCGGGATCGGGACCGGGGCGGTGGCGGCGGGGGGGGGGGGGGCGGGCCCCGCCTGCGTTATTTGCCCTTATATGGGCATAGCGTGGGGCCGGGCCGCGCATTCCTGCGGGGGGGGGACGGACCGTCCGGGTTCCCTGCGCCGCGGGGGGGGGGGGCGGAGCGGCCCGGACGCCTGGGTCCGCCGCGGGGTGGGGGGGGAGAGAAGCAGCATCATCCCGGGGGGCGTTTTGGGGGGGAGCAGCAGCAGCAGCATCCCGCGGGGGGGTTTTGCGGGGGGAGCAGCAGCAGCATCATCCCGGTGGGGGGGGTGCCCCGACCTCCATCCCGGCCGGCGTCGGGTTCCGCCGGGAAACCGGATCCCGCCCGTTAACGAAACCCGAGCTGGGGCCGGAGTTGTTGGGGGGGGGGGCGGGACACACAGGTAACGGGGTCCTCGAGGTGCGGGGGTGCCGGGGCGGGGGGGTGTGTGGGATCTCCCCGAGGTGCGGGGTCCGCAGGTGCGGGGTCCCTCGGGATGGGTTCCCTGGGGGCGGTGTGTGTGGGGGGGGGTGTCCCGGTGGTCCCGGCGCCTTGAAGCGGGGGGGGCGTTGCCGGTGCCTGATGCCGGGGGGGGGGACACACACAATCCGGCAGAGTTCAAGGAGGCGTTCCAGCTCTTCGACCGCACCGGGGACGGGAAGATCCTGTACAGCCAGTGCGGGGACGTGATGCGGGCGCTGGGGCAGAACCCCACCAACGCCGAGGTCATGAAGGTGCTGGGGCAACCCCAAGAGCGATGGTGAGTGCGTGTCTCTGTGTGTGTGGGTGTGGGGGGGTCAATCCTCACCCTCACCCCCCCCCAAGTCTCCCCAGACCCCCCCACGGTCCCTCTCCCCGCAGAGATGAACCTGAAGACGCTGAACTTCGAGCAGTTCCTGCCCATGATGCAGACCATCGCCAAGAACAAGGACCAGGGCTGCTTCGAGGACTACGTGGAGGGGCTGCGGGTCTTCGACAAGGAGGGCAACGGCACCGTCATGGGGGCCGAGATCCGCCACGTCCTCGTCACCCTGGGTGAGCGTCACGCTCCCCCTCCCCCGGGGTCCCCAAATCCCCACGAGCCTCAGCGACACCCCCCCCCAGCCATCCCTGAGGACCCCCAAAGCGCGAGCAGCCCCAGGGACACCACGAGCTCCTGGCCATCATGGTGTCCCCACTGTAGTGTCCCCATCGCGGTGTCCCTGGTGGGATGGCACCCACGGGGTATGGTCATTGCGGTGGCCCCATCGCAGTGTCCCTGGTGGGATGGCACCCATGGGGTATGGTCATCATGGTGTCCCCCATCGCGGTGTCCCTGGTGGGATGGCACCCATGGGGTATGGTCATTGCGGTGGCCCCATCGCGGTGTCCCTGGTGGGATGGCACCCACGGGGTATGGTCATCATGGTGTCCCCACTGTGGTGTCCCCCACCATGGTGTCCCTGTAGGGATGGCACCCATGGGATATGGTCATGGTGTCCCCACCGTGGTGTCCCTGGTGGGATGCCACCCGTGAGTTATGGTCATTGCGGTGTCCCCATCGCGGTGTTCCTGGTGGGATGGCACCCACGGGGTATGGTCATCATGGTGTCCCCCACTGTGGTGTCCCCACCATGGTGTCCCTGTAGGGATGGCACCCATGGGATATGGTCATGGTGTCCCCATCGCAGTGTCCCTGTAGGGATGGCACCCATGGGATATGGTCATGGTGTCCCCATCGCAGTGTCCCTGGTGGGATGCCACCCGTGAGTTATGGTCATCATGGTGTCCCCACTGTGGTGTCCCCACCATGGTGTCCCTGTAGGGATGGCACCCATGGGATATGGTCATGGTGTCCCCACCGTGGTGTCCCTGGTGGGATGCCACCCGTGAGTTATGGTCATTGTGGTGTCCCTGGTGGGACGGCACCCATGGGGTATGGTCGTCATGGTGTCCCCACTGTGGTGTCCCTGTAGGAATGGCCCCCACGGGTTATGGTCATGGTGTCCCCACCGTGGTGTCCCTGGTGGGATTGGCACCTGTGGGTTATGGTCATTGTGGTGTCCCCATCATGGTGTCCCCACTGTGGTGTCCCTGGTGGGATTGGCACCCATGGGGTATGGTCATTGTGGTGTCCCCACTGTGGTGTCCCTGGTCCCCCCTGGGGTCCTCACCAGCCCCCGAAGGCCCACGAGCCCAAGGGGACCCCTGGTGTGTCCCATCCCCCCCCCCCCGTCCCCACGGCCCCGGGGTGACACGGGGTGTCCCGCAGGCGAGAAGATGACGGAGGAGGAGGTGGAGCAGCTGGTGGCCGGGCACGAGGACAGCAACGGCTGCATCAACTACGAAGGTGAGGGCTGGGGGTCCCGGGGGGGCGGTGGTGGTGGGGGATGTGTGTGTGTGTCCTGGGGGGGGGGTCACGAGGGGGTGTGGGGGTCCCCGGGGGGGGCTCAGCCGCGGCCCCGCTCCCTCCCTGACCATCATGTCTCCTTCCTTCCCCCCAGCGTTTGTGAGACACATCTTGTCAGGGTGACGCCGCAGGGGTACGACTCCCCCCGCTCCCCCCTCCCAAACAACCCCCCCCCTCCCCCCCGCCAAGTTACTTTACAATTTAATATTTTTTTTTCCTTCCTTTTTTTTTTCCGTGGTGTCTTTTTTTTTTTTTAAATTTAAAAAAAAAAAAAGCCAAAAAAAAAAAAAAAAAGGCCGCCTGGTGTTTGCGCTCTCGCCCTTGGTGCAGCCGCCCCCCCTCCAGCCCCCTCCCCCCCCCCGCATGCCCCTCTGCATGGAGCCCCCCCCCCCAACCCATGCGTGCTGGGGCCGGGGGTGCTGGTGTTTGGGGGGGGGGCCAGTGTAACCCCCCCCCCCGCCATGGAGCTGCAGCGACGCCGTGTCCCCCCCCCCCCGCCGCGCTCTTCAGCCCTTTGACTTTGGTTTTCCTGCCTCTCTCGGGGACGAGGGCTGGGGGGCCGGGGGGGGGGCCGCAGACCACCCCCCCCACACACCACCCCCCCCCCTCACCCCGCTCTCCCCCTTTTCTCTCCGCAGAGCTCGTCCGGATGGTGCTGAGCGGTTGAAGACCCCTCCTGTCATTGCGTCTCCCCCACCCCCCCCCCCCAAAAAAAACCCCAAACAAATCACTGGGTTTTGTGCCTTTTCCCTCATTTTCCTGCTACCACCATGCAGCTTCCCCCCCCCCCCCACCTCCCCACCGTCATCCCCCTTCCCCCCCCCCCCCCCCCCCAGCCCCACCGGCTAAATTATTGCTCCACGGTATCAAATAAAGTGGCGGAAAAGTGACACTGCGTTGGTGACCCTCTGTTTTGTCCATCGTCCACCCCCCCCCCCCCGCTCCCCCCCCCCCCCCGGCCATTAGCCCCCGCCCCCGCCAGACCCTGGACCATGAGGCCGTTTCTTCCCGCCCCGGGGACTTGGAATTTTATTTTTGTTGGTTTTTTTAAAAAAAAACAAAAACAAAACAAAAAAAAAGGGGGGGGACAACTGAGAAGGGGAAGGAGGGTTTGGGGAGGGGGGGGGAATGCCCATCTGCCAGGTGGGATTGGAGCTGTCTCATAAATAGCCGGGGGGGGAGCAGGGTCCCCGGCCCGCCCGGGGAGACCAACACTTAAATAAAATGCGGGACAATCATAAAAAAATACCAAAGCTGGGGGTGGGGGGCAAGGGGGGGAGGGGGAGGTCCTTTGGGGGTGCTTTGTGGGGGCGGGAGGGGCCGGTCTCCCCGGGCCGGCGGCAGCGGCAGGTTTTGGGGGGGGGGTGGGGGGGTGGATGGAGGGGCCGCGGCATCCTCGTCCCCGGCGGGGGGCTCACTGCGTGGGGGGGACGGGGGTGGCCGTGCTGGGGCTGGGCGCGATGGGGTCCGTCTGCAAGGGGGCGCCTTGGTCTGTGGCGAGAGAAAAAGAAAGAAAAAGGGAGGGGAGGGGGGGGAGCGGCGGGTCACATCTGGGGGGGGCAAGGGGGTGCGCAAGCACCTCTTGCCCCACAGCTCCCATGAAGGTTGAGCCCCCACCTCCCCGGCCCCCCAGCTCCATGCCCGCGAGTGCCCAGTGGGTGTCTCCCCCCAGCCCCGCACCCCCAGCCCAAACGCCCACAAGCGGGTTCCCCCCCCCCCCTCACGGTGGGTCCCCCGTCTCTCCCCGCCCCCCCCCCCCCAGGCCCCCCCCTCATGTCTCACCTGCGAGCAGGCCGGGGTTGGGAAGGAGGCTTCCCTGCACGGCGGCCACGATGGCGGGGCTGTGCGCGGCGGCCGAGCCCCCCGCGAGGTGCGGCAGGGCCAGGCCAGGTGGGTGGGCGGGGGGGGGCACCCCCCCGGACGGCATGCTGCTGGCGAGGGCCCCATGCAGCGGGAGGGCGGGCGGGTTAGCGGGGAAGGTGGCGCCGAGGGGTTCGGCGGGGGGGTTAGCCATGCTAAATGGAATGGCGGATGGAGGCAATCCGAAGGGCAAGGCCGCGGGGGCATTACCGGGCACGGCGGGGTGGCCGCTGCCACCGAGGCTCCCCGCCAGGCTCTGGGACGGCGGCTGCTGCCCGGGGAACGGCGCCGGGGCTGCGGAGAGAAACGGGGAGAGGGGTGTCAGCGCGGAAACACACACCCACACCACCCCCCACCCCCGCCCCGGCCTCCGCCCCCCCCACCCCAAAAACCCACCCAGCCCTTGGCACCCACCGTGCGGGACGGCGGGGGCGCCCGGCGGCGGGGGCGGCTGCGGCGGGGGGGCCCCGGGCAGCGGCTGCCCCACGGGCTCGGCGGGGGCCACCATGGCGGGGGCGGGCGGCGCGGCCAGCGGGTGGGCGGCGGGGGCCAGGGGGGGCACCGGCGGCGGCGGCGGCGGCGGGCAGGGGTTGGGCCCCCGGGGGCAGCGGGGGCGGCTGCTGCTGCTGCTGCTGCTGGAGGTGCTGGAAGTGCTGCTGGCGGGCGCGCATCTCCGCGTACTTCAGCTGCTCCATGTGGAAGGCCTGACGGTCCGCCAGCAGCTGCTGCCGCTGGTACTCCAGCTGCAGGGGGGGGGGGTTACAGGGGTCGGGGGGGATGCTAAAGGCAGGGGGAAGCATCCCCCCGCCCCCCCCCCCCCCCGCCATCGCCACCACCGTCACTCACAGCCTCGCGCTCCCGGTCCATGATGGTCTCCAGCTCCTCGAAGTGCCGCAGTTTGATCTCCAGCTTCTTCATCTGCGTCTCCACCAGCAGAGCCACCAGCGACTTGATCTTACGCTCCTCCACGGCTGCCAAATGCTGGGGGAGGCGGAGGGCGGGGGGGGCGGAAACAAAGAGGGGCGTGTGTGTGTGGGGGGGGGGAGTCAGCACCCCCAACCTGGGCCGTACACACACACACCCCAGCCCCAAACTCCAGCCCCAGCCCCTCACCTTGGCCTTGACGGCGGCGGCAGCCAGGGCGGCGGCGGCGGCGGTGGAGAGGTTCCCCTCGCCGATGTCCCGCTCCACCTTGGCCTTGCGCTCGGCCTCGGGCTCCGGCGGCTCCTTGGGCGCCTCGTCCGGACCCTCCTTCCCCTCCTTCTCCTTCTCCGGCTCCCCTGCGGCAGGACGGGGGCGGGGGGGGGGCACCGTGTCAGCAGGACAGGGCCATGGTGGGGCTCAGCATGTCCCCCCCTCCCCAGCCCACCCGGGCCCCCCCTCACCTGCACCATCACCGTCACCCTTGTCGGCCTCCTTCTCGCCCTCCACCTCCTTCCCCTTCTCCTCCTCCTTCTTGGGTGTCTCCCCGGGCTTCTCCTTCGCCTCCTCCTCGGCAGCTCCATCCCGGGGCTCCTGGGGAGGGACCGGCCCCGCGGCCACTTGAGCCCCTGCACCAGCTGCGGCTCGCCCCCCCGCCATGCCCCCTCCCCACACCAGCCTCTACCTTCGCCTCCTTCTTCTCCTCGGCTGGCTGCGCCTCCGCCCGCGCCTCCTCTGTGCCGCTCTCCTCTGGGGACACAAGCGCGGGGGAGTCAGTCCCTGCTGCTGCTCGCCCCAGAACTGGCAAACTCATCACACGTACCCCCAGACACACACACCCCCCCCCCCATACCTATCCGCTCCGGCTCGTCGGAGGTGGTGCCGGCGATGCCGCTGCTCTCCAGCCCGAACGCAGGGTCGGCCTTGCCCGTCACCTTGGCCGCCTCCTCCACCTTGCGGACGTGGGCCTCCACCAGGGCCGTGGGCACCTCCTCCTTCATCTTGGAGAACTCCTCTGCAGGGCAGCGCATGGGCCCTCAGCAGGGACCCCCCCCCACACACACCCCTCGCAGCCAGCCCCGCTCCTCAGCACTGCGTGTCCCCCGGGGCGGGGCGGGGGGCTCGTCCCAGCCCCTCATCAGCCTCATCCTGTCTCCCCCCAGGACTTGTCCTGCCCCTCTCTGGGATGCCCTACAGGACCCATCCCATCGCCTCCCAAGAGTCATCCCGTTCCCCCCCAGAGGAATCTACATAGAACTCACTCGTCTCCCCCCAGGACTCATCCCTCTCCCCCCAGGCCTCATCCCATCCGCCCTGCGGGCTCGTCCCAGCTCCTCCTAAGACCCATCCTGTCTCCCTGCGGGACTCCCCGTAGGGCTCAGCCCTTCCCCCTATAGGACTTTTCCTGCCTCCCCCCAGGACTCATCCATCTCCCCGTAACAATCATGGAATGGTTTGGGTCGAAGGCACCTTTGAAGCCCACCCAGTGCCACCCCCTGCCCTGGGCAGGGCCACCTCCCACCAGCCCAGGTTGCTCCAAGCCCCGGCCAACCTGGCCTTGAACCCCTCCAGGGATGGGGCAGCCACAGCTTCTCTGGGCAACCTGGGCCAGGGGCTCACCACCCTCACAGCCAAGAATTTCTTCCCGATATCTCACCTAAATCTCCCCTCTTGCAGTGTAAAACCCTTCCCCCTCGTCCCATGGCTCCCCTCCCTGCTCCAGAGTCCCTCCCCAGCTTTCCTGGAGCCCCTTGAGGGACTGGAAGGGGCTGGAAGGTCTCCCCGGAGCCTTCTCTTCTCCAGGCTGACCCCCCCCAGCTCTCTCAGCCTGTCCCCACAGCAGAGGGGCTCCAGCCCTCCCAGCATCTCCGGGGCCTCCTCTGGCCCCGCTCCAACAGCTCCGTGTCCTTCTGATGGCCCCAGAGCCAGAGGCAGCGCTGCAGGGGGGGGCAGAATCGCCCCCCTCACCCTGCTGCCCACGCTGCTGGGGCTGCAGCCCAGGATGAGGGGGGTTCTGGGCTGTGAGCGCACGTTGCCGGGGCACGGCCGGCTTCGTATCCACCAAGACTCCTTGTGGCTCCCTATGGAACTCCTCCACAGGACTCAACCTGTCTCCCCATAGAACTCATCCCATCTGCGTCTAGGACTCATCCTGTCTCTCCGTAAGAGCCATCCTGTCTCCCTGTAGGACTCCCTGTAGGACTCCGTGTAGGACTCGTTCCCATCTTCCTGCATGACTTGTCCCGTCTCCCGACAGAACCCACCTTGTCTTGTCTCCCCATAGGACCCATCCATCTCCCCATAAGACTCGTCTTGTCTCCCTATAGAACTCCCTATAGGACTCGTCCCTCTCCCCATAGGCTCCATCCCCCCAGGACTCAGCCAGGGCCCCCCCCAGGCCGGACCCCGCGTTACCCAGAGCCGACTTGGCGGCGGCGGAAGCGACGCGGGGGTCGACGACGGAGGCCAGGAAGGCGACGGTGCTCATGACGGGGTTGCCGGACTGGCTGAAGGGGATGGGCTGGTAGGCCAGCGGCCCCAGGGACGCCTCCGAGTCCTCCAGGTAGGGGTCCTCGATGGGCAGCCGCAGGAAGTGCAGGATGCACTCGTCCTGCGTCCGGCTGCCCACGTGCTCCGACACCTTGTTCCAGTCGTCCTTGTACATCTCCAGGGCCTGCGGGATGGAGCCAGGGGAGCGTCAACGGGGTCTGGCGGCCCCGTTTCCCCCTCCTTCCCCGTGGACCCCCGCTCACCTCCAGCAGCAGCAGCGTCTCCTGCTCCGTCCACTCCCGCGTGGCGCTGGCGGCGGCTTTGCTCTGCGTGGGGGAAGAGAGGGGTGAGCGGCGGCGGGCAGGGGGGAACGAGGACAGGGACGGTGGGCGCCCACCTTGGAGGGGACGTTCTTCTTGGTGTACATGTCCGTGCGGAGGCCAAAGTTCTGCATGTCGGCTGGCTTCTCCTTGCTCTTGTCGGGGAAGTTCAGCATCTGCTGCGAGGCCGAGGTCTGCTGCCAGGGGAGGAGAGGGGACGCTGGGGACGCAGCCACGGGGGACAGGCCGCCAGGACGCCGGTCTCCCCCGCCCCATCCCAGAGAAGCTTTCGTGCCCCATCTCGTCACGGTGTCCCCCCCGCGTCCCTGCTCCCCGGGGCAGGGCGGCATGCGGGGCGCGAGGGGGAGGAGGGAAGGAGCCTTCCTCGGCCAGCGGCGGGGCGACGGACCCCAAGGAGCCGCCTACCAGCTCCGGCTTCCCCTTCACCGTCTCGGTGACGAGGTCTTCGATCTCTTTGCTCTTGCGGCCCGTCTTGGCGTCGCCGTCGCTCTGCCGGCCCTGAGGCACGGATCGAAGCTGTGCGATCCCCCCACCCCCCCGCCCCACCCCGCGCCCGGCCCCCTCGGGGACCGGGGGAAGGCAGAGGGGGGACGCGGCTGGGCGAAGAGCGGCCGCCCCCGCGCACCCACCTGGGGCGTCTTGGGCTGCAGCGGCACCAGCCCCGAGGGGGTATCGGCCAGGACGTGGAAGTGGGAGGTCGGCGGGGGGCCCATGGGGGTGGGCCGGCTCTCGGCGTCCACCTGGTAGTTGATGAGGCCCCATTGCTCCAGGAAAGCGTGGACCCTGCGGAGAGTCGGGGCTCAGACCCCACCGGTCCCTCTGCCAGCGCCAGGGTGACAAACCGCTGTCCCGCCCCCCCCCCCGCCCCCCGCCTCAACCAGCCCCGCTGGCGCCAGACCCACCGCATGATGGCACAGACGTCCCCGGCCAAGTTGCGGCGGCAGGCGGTGGAGGTCAGGTACTCCTGCGGGTTCAGCCGGTACGTGTCGATCATGAAGTTGCGGTAAGCCAGGTATCTGGGGAGAGGAGTGAGGCGTCAGCGCCGGCCGTGGCCCCGCCGGCACCAGGAGGGACGGGGAAGGGGGTAGAGGTTGGGGGGGTCAGTCTCACATTTCAGGGGTCTTGGATTTATTCTTGCCATTGAAGAACTCGGGCAGGGCTCGGCGCTCGATGGCGTGGACGCTGCAAGGCGAGACGCTTGGGGAGGGCCCAGCACGGCGTCCCCGGGGCACCGTCCCCCGTCCTCGGCTGTCCCATACCTGTTGTAGTCGAACCAGGCGGCGTAGCTGGGGATGATGATGTGGTGGGTCTGCTCTGTCACGTTGTCCTCGTGCAGGTCGGGGTTCTTGGCCTGCTCCCCCTTGCTCCCGGTGCCGTTCTCCTCCTCATCCTGACAGAGACCAGCACCACATGGGCAAGGGGGTCCTGAGCCCCCTTTTTGCACCCTTCCTCATCCTCACCAAGAGCGGGATGAGACCAATGGCGTACAGCAAAGCCACCTGCGGCCCCAGGGGCAAGGCGAAGGGCAAAAAGGGGCCTTTTTGTACCCAAAAGAGGGACAAGGACAGAGGGATAAAGAGGCAACCATCCAGCGCTGGTGACCCCCATGCTGGGGTGGGAACATCTACCCTGGAGGAGTGTTGAAGGAGGGATGGCCCCGGACCTCACCTTGCCGGCCGTCTCCATGCTCTCGTCCTCCTGCTCATCTGGAAGAGAGGAGAGCAGGGGCCGTTTGGGGGACTGCCAGGTCTGCGGTGCCGGGGGACCCTCCGCAGCACTCGGCCCCGGCGGCTCCGACTCACCCAGGTCCGTCATGGTGCCCCCCTTGACGGGCGCAGACTCCGAATCCTTCTTGGTGTTGACTGCAAGCGGAGGGAAGCGGCGCTGAGCACCCCGAGGACACGGCCCCCAGCCCAGCCTGAGCTCGTGACGGAGGGACCCCCACGGCGGGGAGCTGCCAGCCCCCCCACCCTGACCTGTCTTGGGCAGGGTGACCTCCTCCACGTTGGGGACCGGCGAGGGCTCGTCCATGTCCTTCGTCAGGTCCTCCTGCTCCTCCTCACGGTGCCCACGCTTGGATTTGTTGTAGGGGGTGGAGGGTCTGCAAAGGGAGAGACCCCCACGTCCCCGTCACCTCCGCACCCCAGGGCTGGACTCCCCCACCCCATCCCCTGCCCTGGATGCGACCCTGCTGCCCCCCCCCCAGCCCAGGCTCACCCCTTCTTCGCGTTCTTCTTCTTGGCCTCTGGGGTGGGCGAGGGGGAGGGCGAGCGCTTTCGCTTCTTGTAATTGCCCCCCTTCTTGTCCCGCCGGTCTGAGTCGGGGCTGTTCACCTGGTATGGGGGGGGGACAGGGGGGCGCTGGGTCCAACCGAGTGGGACAGCCAAGCAGAGACCCCCCATCGTCGCCTCCCCTCCATGGCTTTGCCACCCTGCTCTGACCTCATCCGTCAGCGTTTTGGCCGAGATCTTCTTCCTGCGGGCGACAGGGCTCTTCTCGTCCGTCACCTCGTAGTCCTCCTCGTTCATCCACTCGTTGAAGGTGTCCGTGTCCAGGATCCACTTGGCGTGGACCTGCCGGGCAGGCGTGGGGGCGCGTCAGGCAGCCAGCGGGCAGGGGAAGGGGCTGCAGCCACCGTCCCAGCCTGGGGGACCCCGTCACCTTCCGGGGCTTCTCCGGCGTCGGGGCGTCCTCCACGGAGGCCTCAATCTCACTGGCAGGGATCCAGGTGTCATAGCTGTGCGCGCAGAGGGACAGGGTGAGAGCAGCACCCGCAGCAGGGCGGGCACCCCGTGGGCACGGGGGGGGCTCCCTCAGGCTCCGGGCGCATCCCCACAGCCCACCCCCCGCCCTCCCCGGGGCCGCCTCACCTGTCTGGGTAGTAGCCCCAGTGCAGCAGGACCTGCTTGTCGCGCTTCATGACCGGCCGGACCCACTCCTCTGCGGGAGACACAGAGCGGGGACAGCGCTGAGCACGGACCCACCGTCCCACCGAGAGCCGCCCGTGACGCCGAGCGCGGCCCTGGCCCCCAACAACCCCCCCCACGGCGCATCGCCATGAGCTCAGAGCAAGGGGCTCCCCCCTTGCACCCACCTTCCTCCAGGTTCCCGGGGACGGGGCAGACGATGTGGGACGCGTTGCTCTTGTCCTCGGTCACCGTGCCCTGCGGGGAGAGCAGGGGAGTGGGTCCAGGGCTGAGTGCCAGGATGAGGCATTGGGTGCCCCCGGCCCCGGCCCCGTGCCCCCCACCCCGGCGCTGCCACCGACCTGATGCCTCTTGACGATGTCTTTCAGCTTGCTCAGCAGCTTGGGTTCAATCTCCTGGTGCAGAAAGATGTTGGGCCGGGCCAGGCAGTTGTTCTGGGGAAGGAGAGCAGAGCGGTGAGCGGGTGGGGGACAGGGCGGGGGGGTCCCGGAGCGGGGGCAGAGGCAGAACCTCTTACCTGCACCAGGGATTTCTCGATGGTCATGAACATCTCCACGTTGCGGTCCATCCGCGAGGGATTCTGGAAATCGAAACGCCGCCTTATTGGAAGAAAAGAGCGACTCTCATGAAAGCCACAGCTCAGGTCTCCTCGTCAGCATCCAAAGCCTGGGGGGGCAGGGGGCGGGGCGGGGGGGGGCGGGGCACACACCTAAACCCCATCAGGGGTCCCCGGTGAGGGGGGGACTTGCCCCAGCACCTGCTTGCTATGGAGGTGGGTGCCCTACAACCAGCCCACCCCCCATGCAGCTACCCCAGGGTGTTCCCACGGAGGGAACCCCCGCACCCCTGGCCCCCACCCCTGCCCCCTCCCGCTCCCAGGACCCCCAGCCCCGAGGGGTGCAGGCGGGCGCTCACCATCCTTGGTCGCTCTTGAATTTATAGGCCGCTGCCAGGATGTGGCACAGGGCTCCCCCCGCCTTGAAATCCAAGAAGCATTTTATCTGTAACAGGAGAAAAGGGGTTGGGGGGGCCGGGGGGCAGACGCGAGGGGTTGGCTGTGTCCCTGGTGCAGCAGGGGGCTGGGCAGGGTGCCATCCCTTCGTCCGGGTGCCGTCCCCTCGTCAGGGTGACATCCCCATGGCTGGGTGCCATCCCCTTGTTGGGGTGGCATCTCCTCATCGGCATGCCATCCCCTCGTCGGGGCGCCATCCCCTTTTCGGGGTGCCGTCCCCTCATCAGGGTGACATCCCCATGGCTGGGTGCCATCCCCTCGTCGGGGTGCCATCCCCTCATCAGGGTGCCATCCCTTCGTTGGGGTGCTGTCCCCTCGTCAGGGTGACATCCCCATGGCTGGGTGCCATCCCCTTGTTGGGGTGGCATCTCCTCATCGGGGTGCCATCCCCTTGTTGGGGTGCTGTCCCCTCATCAGGGTGACATCCCCATGGCTGGGTGCCATCCCCTCGTCGGGGTGCCATCCCCTCATCAGGGTGCCATCCCTTCGTCGGGGTGCTGTCCCCTCGTCAGGGTGACATCCCCATGGCTGGGTGCCATCCCCTTGTTGGGGTGGCATCTCCTCATCGGCATGCCATCCCCTCGTCGGGGTGCCATCCCCTTGTTGGGGTGCTGTCCCCTCATCAGGGTGACATCCCCATGGCTGGGTGCCATCCCCTCGTCGGGGTGCCATCCCCTTATCGGGGTGCCATCCCTTTGTCCAGGTGCCATCCCCTCATCAGGGTGCCATCCCCATGGCTGGGTGCCATCCCCTTGTTGGGGTGCCATCCCCTCGTTGGGGCGCTATCCCTTTGTCGGGGTGCCATCCCCCTGCTGGGGTGCCATCCCCTCGTCACGCTGCCATCCCCTCATTGGGGTGCCGTCCCCTCGTTGGAGTGCTGTCCCTCTGTCCGGGTGCCATCCCCATGGCTGGACGCCATCCCCTTGCTGGGGTGCCATCCTCCTGGGCTCTGTCCCTGAGTCGGGATGCAGTCCCTGCGGTGGTGGGGCACTGTCCCCAGTTGGGGACCCGTCCCTGTGTTGGGACACTGTCCCCAGGTCCACGGGTCGCTGTCCTGGGGTCCCTGGGGAGGTGTCCCCAGGTCCTTCGGGCGCTGTCTGTGGCTGGGGCCCTGTCCCATGTTGGGGCCCTGTCCCTGGTGGGACGCTGTCCCCTGGTCTTTGGGGCACAGACCCTGCTTGGGGGGCAGTTCCCAGCAGGCCAGTGCCCAGGTGTCACCGGGCACTGTCCCCAGGACACCGGGGCACTGTCCCTGACCCAGACACTGTCCCACATCGGGGCACTGTCTGGGGTCGGGCGCCGTCCCTCGGCCGGGCTGCTGTCCCCGGGTCACTGAGATGCTGAACCAGGTCACCGGGGCCTTGTCCCCGGGTCTTTGGGGGGCTGTCCCCGCTTGGGACCTTGTCCCTGGGTCATCAGGGCCTTGTCCCCGGGTCACTGGGACTCTGTCCCCACATCTTCGGGTGCTGCCCTTGCTCAGGGCCTTGTCCCCAGGTCTTTGGGGCCTTGTCCCCAGGTCTTTGGGGCATTGTCCCTGCTCGGCCTCGTCCCGAGGTCTTTGGGGCCTTGTCCCCAGGTCTTTGGGGCGCTGCCTCCGGGTCACCGGGGCCTTGTCCCTGGGCCATCGGGGGGCCGTCCCTGTGTCTTTGGGGCACCGTCCCCGCCTGGGGCCTTGTCCCCGGCTGTCTCTGGGCTGCGTCCCCCACCGGGGCGCAGCTCCCGGTGCCTGCCATGTCCCCGTCCCCGTGTGCCCGCGCCCCGGTGCCGGCGGGGGCTCACCGGCAGCTTGGTGAGGGGCGCGTTGCTGACGTGCTTGCCGAAGACCTCCTCCTGGAACTGCAGCAGCTGCACCACCAGGCTCGACAGCGACTTGTTGGTGGGGGGCTCGGCCTGGATGTACTGCGGGGGGGCGGGGAGGGGGGGGGGTTAGCGCTGCCGCCGGGGCCGGGCCCGAGTTGGGGGGGGGGGGCGGCGATGGCGGCGGCGGGGCCGTGACAGGCCGGGCCCGGCGGGGCGGGGGCTGGTGGCGGCGCCCCCCGCCCCCCGCCGCGGCCTACCTTCTTGTAGTTCTTGCCGAGCCAGAGGCGGACGTTGTCGAACTGGCTGACGGTGTCCGAGGCCTCGTAGTACTTGACGTTGGGGCCGCCGTCCTTCTTCCGCACCGCCATCTTCGAGCGGGCCGGGCCGCCTCCCGCCGCGCCGCGCCGCGCCCGCTCTACCGCCCCCTGCCGGCCCCGCCCCGCTTTCTCCCGCTCTACCGCCCCCTGCCGGCCCCGCCCCGCGCCGCTTTCTCCCGCCGCCTGCTCGGTACCGCCGCCGAGTCCCCGGGCGCTCGGCGATACCCACCCCGCGATCGAGAGGGAGCGGCGGGGGTCGCGGGGAGCCCCGGGATGGGCCCGGGAGCG
This sequence comes from Chroicocephalus ridibundus, assembly GCF_963924245.1. Taxonomy (NCBI): domain Eukaryota; kingdom Metazoa; phylum Chordata; class Aves; order Charadriiformes; family Laridae; genus Chroicocephalus; species Chroicocephalus ridibundus. The sequence continues at coordinate 3,348,257 of NC_086307.1, forward strand.
GCGGAGGGAGCGGGGCGGGGCGGCGGCGGGGCCGGGTCTAGGTGGAGCGCAGAGGAGCCTGGCGCGGGAGTCACGGTGGCCGAGTGGTTAAGGCGTTGGACTCGAAATCCAATGGGGTTTCCCCGCACAGGTTCGAATCCTGTCCGTGACGCTACCTCCGTTTTTTCTTTTTTGGTTGTTCTGTTATTTTTATTTTCGTTTTTATTTTGCGGGGACTCCCGGGGCCGCCGCGGGGTGGGTCACGCGGGGCGGGGGGGGGACTCCCACGCTCGGTACCCACTCTTTTAACGGCGGGGCTCTGGGGGCGTGTGTGTGTGTGAGAGTCTTTTTGGGGTACCCCACCATTGGGGGGCTGCAGAGCTGGGTATAGGCGACAAACCCACCCCCCCCCAGGGCGGGACCCCCCCCAGGACCCCCAGCCGCCCCCCAGGCACCCTGTCCCTCCGGGGGAGGGTCCCTGTGCAGAAGGAGCTGCAGCGGCAGCGCCCGGGAATGGCGTTGCTCCATCTCAGCCACACAAAGAGACAGGAGGGACCCCACGGCCCCCGCCAGGGGGGGGACACGACCCCTGAAACCCCCTCATTTTTCTCAGGGGACTGAGCTCCTTTGTCACCCCCCCGTCCCTGTCCCCGTCCCCCATCTCCGGCAGGGGGTCTCAGGAGCAGGCGCAGACCCCCCCCCCGAGACACCGATAAAGCAATAAACACTGTTTATTGATCACTGAAATCCGCCCCCCCACCACCGCCGCCGGCCGCAGGGGAAAGGATTGTAAAAAAAAAAAAAAACAACAACAAAAAAAAAACAAAAAACAAAAACAAAACAAAAAAAAATGCAAATAAATTAAATTCCCCGCAACCAGGCTCTCGAGGCGCCTGCCCACGGTACTTCAAAAATAAAATAAAAGGGGGGAAATAAAAACGAGAAAAGGCCCAAAAGTACACAAAAAAACCCCAAAACCCAACAACAATTAAAAAAAAAAAAGATACAGAACCACAATCATGAGTGTCTGGAAAAGTAACACCAGGAGGAGCAGAGAAAGCGGAGCCAAACACCGGCAAACACGGAGCAGGACGGCGTCCGGCCTCTCCCGGGGGGAGGCATGCACAGGGAGAGGGGCGCGGGGTGGGGGGGTCCCCAGCGCCCAGCCCCCCCATTGGTGGCAGCGGGGGCTCGTTGGCAGCTGGTTTGGCCACAGGGTCAGGAGGGGCCACGGTGGGGGGGGAGGCGACGCCGACAGCCCCTTCCCCAGCCCGTGGAGGGGGGAGCGGAGCCCGGTGCCGCCCGCTGGGAGACAAGGTCTTGGGGAGACGATGGCAAAGAGATGCCGGAGAGCGAGGCGGAAAATCCAGGGAGGGAGAGGAATGCTGGGGAGGATTCTGCCGGGATGGGGAGGGTGGGGGGGTCTGTCCGCAGCGAGAGCTGAGCTGGGTCCCTGGGCTTGGGCTGGAGCAGGGGACGGGCGCCGGGAGAGGCAGCGGCTCCCGGGAAAGGGGGGCCGAGGGTCTGGCAGTACGTGTGGAGCGGTGGCTCCTTCTCTCCTCGAAAAACACGGAAGGGGGAAGCCGATCTGCAAGGGGCGAACGTGGCGGGGGCGGCAGCGTGTGCCGGCCGCGGGGCCGAGGGTTTGGGTCGTATTTACCAGAGGCGTTTAATCGTTTCAGCTGGGAAGAGGGAAGTTCGAGGGAACAGTGCCCTAAGAAAACCGTGGCGGCGCCCAGGGAACGCCAGCAGTTTTGAGCGGCTTCCCCCCGGGTCTCCGCCTTCCCCCTCCTCTTCCTCGTCAGCACGAAGCGTTTCTCTTCCAAAAGTCCTTAGATTTCCTCCACTCCGTGTGCAAATATCATCACCAGTCCCGGCTCTAGCACCATGTCCTCGCCCATGTGCTGGTTCTCGCAGGCCATCACCACCACGGCCTGTTTGCCGGGGATGCGTTTGGCCACATAGTTCTCGTAGTAGCGCCGGTTCATCTGCCGCGTCTCCAGCGTGGCCAGACCCTGCGGCCAGTTGCGCTCGTGGGCGTTTTCGATCAGCTCGTTGATGATGGACGTGGGGCAGCCGCTCTCCACCAGCGAGCGTTTGATGACGGCCTGCAGCACCGCGTCCGGCGTGGAGATCATGCCCCCCCACCGCGTCACCCGCGCCGGCTGCAGGGAGTTCACCCACCTGGTGACAAAGACACGGGGGACAAAGGGGTCAGCGCTGGCCCTTTTCGGTGGCTTCCACTAAAATTGGCGAACCGCTCCCAGGGAAACCCTCCCCTTCCCCACCGACCCCTCCCCTGTTCCCCCCACCCCGCAGCCGGCACCCGGCCGCGGCATCAGCCCTGCGACTCCCTCCCCAGAGCAAAGGCGGGGGGAAAGAGTGAGACACGAAGCTGCTTCCTCCGGCCTTTCTCAGGAGGAGGAAGGAATCCGGCAGCAGGACACAGGTGGAAGAATAAAAACGCTCCCACCCCATTGTGCAAGCGGCTCCCGTGCCGCTCCCCAGCACAGAACGCCCCGCAACCGCCTCCTTGCTTTTGTGGAGCGTTTTTTTTTTCCCCCACAAACCGTGCCTTCGCCTCGGAAGGCGCTTCACCCCCTGGCAAAGCCGTGGGCGAAGCTGTCAGACACCCGGCCTGGGGCTGCCCAGCTCCTCCCCGATGGGCACGAGACCCGGCACTTACTCCAGGATCTCGTTGTACTCGATGGTCTCCTCCAGGTTCTGCAGGTTGGGGTTGACGCTGCGGATGGCGCGCATGTAGGCCTTCAGCAACTGAATGTCCCGTTTCTGCAAGAGCCGGGACATCCCGGGGTTTGCAAAGAGCGAGTCGGCACCGCGGCTGTGCGTCACGCGGCCGGACCCCGGCGCCGCGGCAGGGGACACACACGGCCCCTGCCAGCCGCTCAGCGACCATCCCAGCGGCTGCACGGCGGAGCCGCGCAAGGGCGCCGCAGCCCCGGCTGCTCGGCAGCCGCTCTCTTTGGCCACAAAGCTGCTATTTTTTTTTTTGGTGTTTGGTGTCCGGGCAGGCGGGACTGACCCTTCCCAGGAGGGACCCTGCCGCGAGGCAGCTTGTCCCGCTGTCAGTTTTCCCTGGCCCTCGCTGTGTTTTGGATTTAGTATCAGAATAACGTTGGTAACGCACGCGGCGGTTTAGTCGGTGCTGAGCGACGTTTACAGTAAGTCGAGGACTTTTTCGGCTGCCCCCAGAAGCTCAGAGGGAGCGCAGGCAGGACAAAGCGGCCAAAGGCGTATCCCAATCCCACAGACACCATTCCCAGCATATAAACGGGGGTTGGCCAGGGGGCAGGAATCTGTGATTGCTGCTTGGGATGGGGAACCCGTCATTGGGTATTGCATGACAATTTTGTATGTTCTTTTACCATTATTATTCTTTTCTCTTTGTGACTGTTGTATCAAACCCTCTTTATCTCAACCCATGAGATAAAGGTTGGGGTTTTTTGTGTTTCTTTTTTTTTTTTTTTTTTTTTTTCTTCCCTTTTTTCTCCCTGCCCTGCCTGGGGCGGGGGGCAGGGGGTGGGCAGAGCAAACGGCTGCCCGCTCCTCGCCGCCGGCCGGGGTTACCCCCGCCAGCCCCTTGGCACCCGGGGACCCACCTGCTCGGCCAACTGGTGCTTGTGCTCTGCCGAGGTCTTCTCCAGCTCAGCGATTCTCGTCTGCTGCTGCTGCACCACAGACCTTAAATGCTTGATGCAGTTGTGGTTTGGCAGCTCGTCTTTGGGCATTTCCAAGCTGCGGAGTGTTACGAAAAAAAAAACAAAACAAAACAAAACAAAAACACAAGGTGGAGGCCCCACATTAGGGAAAGTTACACACCAGAGCACTTGGCGCAGGCGCGCCAACAGTCTGCAGAACAAACCCAGCCTCGGGGGACTTGCCGAGAGGCCCGGGAAGCTCAGCGCCGTAACCTCCCAGAGGTGGAGGAAGGGCTGCTCCCTGCCGCGTCTCAGGGCCAAGCCAAACGGTCTGGGGGAGAGCTCCGGGGACAAAGCACCGCCAGGTCAGCTGGCGATGGGGATTTTCCTCCTCCAAAGCGAGCGGGGCTGAGAACCGGGGCCCGCACCAGGCAGCCCACGGGCCGGATCCAGCCTCTGACTTCACCCAGGAGATGCGATAAGTCTCCAAGCCACCGGTCAGTCACCACCCGGCTGGATGCTGACAACGCGTGAGTGGGAAGGACATCGGCACCGGGAGCGGTGAGGCCAGACCAGCCACCCACCGCTCCTGGCTCTCGGCAGCGCATAGGAGGGAGCAGAGCTCATGCTGGAGCTTGTCCCAGGGGGCTGGAATGGCTCTGGGCGGATTCGCAAAGGCCTCAGTACCCCGTTCCCAGCAGCCAACTGATACCCAAGCCCCAGCAACAAGCCGAAGAGCCAGGGGCTTTGAACCAAGCTTAAAAAGAAATGGGTTGGACTAAAAATCCTTCCCCGCCCTTTCTGCAGCACCATGGCCTTCGAAGCCCTGCCACCCCCAGAGCTCTGCGCCGTGGCGGCAAAAGGCTGCCAGGGCTTCCCTCCCCGAGCCCGGGGTCCCCGCTCTGCCCACCCTCTGCGGCAGAGCCCCGCCAAGGCCATCCTCACCCGCAGCCCTGCTCGCAAGTCACCGGGCGCTTTGGATTGTGCTCGCAGTCGTTGAGGTGAGACATCAGGTTGTCGAGTCGCACGACCGCCGTACAGCCGAAAACAGCGTTGTCGCAAGTGATCTGCAGCTTCGAGAGCATATTACGCATGATCCGCGGGACGGGGCGGAGGTGGGCAACGGTCACCACGCTGCGGTCCACGGGGCACGTCTGCTGCTGGGAGAACCACTGGGTGATGCAGGCATTGCAGAAGGCGTGCTCGCAGTGAGGAGCCTGCGGAGGGGCAGAGAACAGCCAGGCGTTACTCGTGCCCGGCAGGGAAGCGTCGGCCGGCTTGCGTGTGGCGAACGACCTCGACCAGAGAAAGGCTCTCAGTCTTTGAGGGGCGCGGGGCAGCTACGTGCTGCCGCGGGGGAGGGAAGGCGAAGGGAAGAGGCACCTCCGTTCCACAAGATGCCCGCAGAAGGGAACGAGACACCAAAAGCCAGACCTGGAAAGACCAGAGCCACGCACGACACCTTCCAGAGCCTGCTGCAGAGTCACCCTCCCCTCCCTGGGAAAGGCAGGTGCCCACCTTCATTCCCCTCTGGTTGTAATTTGGGTGCCCACCCCCACCAAGGTGCTCTCTTCCCCCCCAGACACGTGGAGTCCCGCAAAGGGATCGTGGAGTCCCGCCAAGGGATCGGCTCCCGGGGACAGCACGGACCCCTGCGGGTAGAGCTCTGCTCCGTCCCAGGTCACGCTGCCTCCTGAAAGGGCTGAGGGGGCAAGACGGGTCGGGATGCTAAATTTAAACATTTTTCCAGGGCAGGTAAGAACGTTACTTCACTGTATTTACACAGCTGGGCTCCGCTCTCACCTTCAAGCTGCAGCGGAAAGAGCGTTAGGATCGGGGAGGGGGAGCGGGACGGGCGCCAGGTCTCCATCCAACACTGAGCTTTCTTCCACGGAGCAGAACCGCAGAGTTAGGGGAAGGTCAGACGTACTCGGGGCCAAGTCTCATCCGCGAGCTGCTCCCCCAGCGCTCGGTGCCTTGCAGGCCACCTCCTACCCGCCGAGGGTCGCAGGACACGCGCTGCCATTGGGGCTCACCCATCCACGCTCCATCTCGGGAGCTTCGGTGCGGCCCCTGTGGCATCGCAGCTCGAGCCGACCAGCCCAGCGTCCCCGAGCCAGTGGCACAAGGCAGCACATGCCGGGCTCCGGCACAGGGACAGCCACTCCTTGCCTTTTCCCAAGTCCCGCTCTCCCAGGCTTTGGTTTTCCCCTCTTCTCCACAAAGCCGACCCTCCGCTCTCCCTGCGGCGCTTCATCCTCACAAGCCCGCGCCTGACCCCGCTGAGATCCCGAAATCTTGGGGCTGAACGCAGCCCTGAGCCCTCCGAGATACCAGTGGAGGCGGCCCCGCTTCGACCGGGCGGAGGGACCTTGGGGGAAGGGAGGAAGGAGGGAAAAGCCGTCAGGAATTTGCTCCTCCGAGAGCAGGGCTCGTGCCTAGCTATGGCCTCGGCCCAGCTCCAGCTACTGGGGGGCCGGTATCCAACTGGTATCCTTTAAACACCCTTGACAAAAGCCTGGGGACAAGGGAGGCTGGGGTATCGCGTCTTCCGAAGGCGATTTAAAATAAACCTGCTTAAGAAAGCCGCACCTTTCCCTCGGTTTCGTGTGATGGCCTGCCGCTGCGGTCACGCGCTGATGGACTTTTTTTAAAAAAAAAAAAAGAATTAAAAAAATAAAAAAAAAAAGAAAAATCAAAGCTTGTTTGACTTAACGGATGGGTGTAAGCTGGAAGGTGCCAACACAGGATTTTACCTACCACAGTTTGCCGTTCCGTGCGCACACACACCCCCCCCCCGCCCAGCCCCCTGGCCCAGGGGGGGCTGCGGCGCAGAGCCCCAGCTCTGGGGGATGCCCAGCCCGGCAGCTTACCGGCTTTTGCGCCGCGGTTTGTTATCAAGCGATGAAATCGCAATAATTACGCGCACGCTTCTGCTTGGCCCAGTTTTTAGTTTTAAGTCCGGTTTATTTCAAAGGAAGCCGGATTTAGGCAGAGGGTACCGAGCTACCCAGCACGTGGCCGCAGCTCGGCCAGCGGAGGAACAACCAACCTCCGGCGGCAAAGAGACCCTGAAGAGAAGGGGCAGGGACCAGGGGAACAAAGTCCCACGTCGAAGCCAGCGCTGCTCAGCCTGCGCCGCTCCAATGCTGCCCAGCAGCGGTGAGAGGGCTGTAAAAGCCCCCACTAACTTCCCCCGCCCCCCCCCCCGGGAGTCACAGGGCTCGGCGGGACAGTGACAAACACAGCCCCCCCAGCCCCAGCGCTGAGAGGCAGAGGAGGGCTGGGAAGGGAGGCTGCGCTGGAAGAGCCGATAACCCCAGAGCTCACAGGAAAGCCCCGTCCAACGGCCCTTCGGGAAGCGGAAGGAGGTGCGGAAGCAGGAGCTCCCCGCACGCCCTGCTCCCCAAGCAGCCGCAGCGAGGCAGAGGATCCACCAAGGGCTACCGAGATGCTGAGGGGACGGAACATCTCTCTGATGAAGAAAGGCCGAGGGATTTGGGTCTCTTCAGTCCGGAAAAAAGACGACTGAGGGGGGGGATCTTATCAACGCTTATACTACGAGAGAGATGGACGTGCTGGAGCGTGTCCAGAGGAGGGCTGCGAGGATGATGAGAGGGCTGGAGCACCTCTCCTATGGGGACAGGCTGAGAGAGTTGGGGTTGTTCAGTCTGGAGAAAAGGCGGCTCCGAGGAGACCTTAGAGTGTCCTACCAGTCCCCAGGGGGGCCCACAAGAAAGGCGGGGAGGGACTTTTTAGGATGTCGGGTAACAGTAGGACTAGAGGGAATGGATTAAAACTAGAGATGGGTCGATTGAGACTGGACGTTGGGAAGAAGTTCTTCACCATGAGGGCGGTGAGCCCCTGGCCCAGGTTGCCCAGAGAGGGGGTGGAAGCCCCATCCCTGGAAGTGTTCAAGGCCAGGCTGGACGGGGCTCTGAGCAACCCGATCTAGTGGGACGTGTCCCTGCCCATGGCAGGGGGGTTGGAACTAGATCATCTTTAAGGTCCTTTCCAAGCCTGACAGTTCTATTATTCTAAATACTGAAAGGGGGGTGTCAGGAGGATGGGGCCAGGCTCTTCTCAGTGGTGCCGGGGACAGGACAAGAGGTAACGGGCACAAACTTGAGCATGGGAAGTTCCACCTCAACATGAGGAAGAACTTCTTTACCCTGAGGGTGGCAGAGCCCTGGCAGAGGCTGCCCAGAGAGGTGGGGGAGTCTCCGTCTCTGGAGACATCCCAAACCCGCCTGGACACGTTCCTGTGCCACCCGCTCTGGGTGACCCTGCTCTGGCCGGGGGTTGGAGGAGATGATCTCCAGAGGGCCCTTCCCACCCTACCATTCTGTGATTCAAAGCACCCGCTGTGCCGGGCCCGGGCAGAGCAGCGCGCTGGTGCCAGGGCTGTGTCCGTCCATCCCCCGAGCCATGGCCGGTGGCGGGAGAGGAGCAGGAGCCGAGCCAGGCTCCCAGCAGCAAGTAGAACAGATCAGGTCTGTGGCATGTGTGCAGGGAAGCAGAGAGGGTCAACCAAGCATGAAGCCATAAGCAAGGGACGGATTTTAGCATTCTTTAGCAGAGCTGCTGCCATCTCTGCCTTGGGACAAGGTCACCGGCTTCACTTCGAGCTTTGCTTTTGCATTGAGTTTTGGTAGAAAGAGTTAAGGAGGGAGTGAGGAATGAAAAAGTGAGGGAAACCTGTCCCAACACAAGCTTATCCCTTCCTCCCGCCTCCTTGCTGACCCCAGGACGTCACCCAAACGCAGCCCTTGAGTTCATTTCCCCCAGAACTCACACAACCGCAGAGTTTTATCCCTGGTGCTGCCTCCTTACCCGTGCTGTTGCCTTAAACCATTAGTAGGAAAGTTAAGACTCCATCGAGCTCACCTAACGCACACGCTGTGTGCGACGCCCTCCATCTGATCGAGACATCTAGAAGCCTGGAGCTGCGATCGGAGGCTTTCAGTAGCCACAGTCAGTGCTCAGCCAGAAACCTACCTGAACCGGCTCCTCCAGGACCCCGCTGCAGATGGGGCATATAAGGTCTTCATCAACATCCCCCTGAAAACGTGCTACATCATACCCCATTGCTCATCACCGATGCCAGAACCCTGCGGAGGGAAAAAGCGGAGCAGTTAGGAGCAGCCGAGCGTCCTGTGGTGTCCGGCCAGAGCAGGTCCCAACCCTCACAGCATCCCCGTTCCCAAATCCCTGCTCCCTCCTCCCAGTGCGACCAGCTGCGGTGGCCCCGGGCCCGGCTGGAGCTCACGGCCGGGCGCCGTACGGAGGAAGGGGCAGGGGGAAGCGTTGGCAGCCCTGAACTGCTCCTCCGTTTTGCCACGCTGCTGGCATCGCTTCTCTCCCACACATGTTACTACTAATCCCGCTGCAATTGTTCTACTTGCTGGTTGCCGGAGCTGTTTTTGCACCCTCCTGTTTGGTTTGAGAGGATGGCACAGGGGAACCTCTAACGCCTGAGCCCAGTCCTGTGGGCTGAGCAACGGGATGGGCGCCGGGGACCCCTCCTGGGTGCAGCCAGACACCCCCCAGCCCCACCACACCGGCTGCGGAGGAACCGGCTCCTTCCCTGGGGACATCGGCCCCGCTGGCTCCTGGCACCCCACCTGCCTGCTGCCCGTATTGTCCCCTGCTGCCATCTCCAGCAGCTTTCCCACTCGGCCAAGCAGATGCAAAACAGAGACGCTTATTTGCGGGTAACGCCGTTCACCAATTTCTTACGCTCTCTGCCAGAGGCCGACCTCGAGCTCTGCCCCGACACCCCGGCAGTTACCGGTTCCTCTGCGGTTTGTCCCTCAAGAGCCAGTTCCTCCTCTCCCATTCTCACCAACATCAAAGCCGGCGACAAACCGCCACGGCCGTACGGGTTCACACTGCACGTTGACTCCAGATAAAGGAGTCCCCAACCCCAAAGGCAAACAGGAGCCGGGAGGTGCCTGAGGGCACGTGGACGCCACCTGAGGCTCTGAACCCACCATCGGCATGGCGAGGAGACTGCAGCGTGGCAGCGCTTCCAGCTGTGCAAACCCCAGCAGCATCCACCTGCTCTGGAGGGCAGGTAGGAACTTGCCCTCCTGCTGCTTCACAACCAGATGTGGCCACCAAGCCCCGGCCAGCGGCAACGAGCTCCCGCACAATGCCACGTACCTCCCGGCCAGCCCTTCGCAGCTGGAAGGGCTCCGGTTCCAGACAGACCCAGCAGAGCTGGTCGTGGAAACCACCGCGGCTGCTCAGGCAGAGCAGCAAGGGAGGAGAGAAGGTGCCGGATGGGCAGAAAGGGAAGCTGTAGGTAACGCCACCGCTTCAGGGTTGGCCCTCGGGACCCTCCCCAAGGCAAAGGGCAGCAAGGAGGGACTTTAATCAACTCGCTGGACACCGGGAAAATCAGCCGATAAATCAGCTCCACGTGTGGATGGGTTCTTTGCTTCCACAGAGCAGGCACAGACAACAGACTCCTCTGACGGAGGCCGGGGTGGGGAAAGTCCCTGTGTCAGAGTTTGCAATTCAGATAACAAGATTAACGGCTGCAGGCGGGAGGGAGAACGGATCTCAGAGCAACCAGCATCGGCTGCTCTTAAACCTTCCCACGCCTTTAGACAGATGCTGCTCTCCTCCACTGGGAAGGGACCCAAATTCCTTCCCATCCCTCTGTGAGCCGCTCACGCTGCAAGTCTCAGCACCTCCGACACATTTACATTGGGTTCAAACCACCCGGAAGGGCAGACGCGGATGTGGAGGACGCAGCACCAACAGCTGCTGGCTGCCAGCACCCATGCAGCTGCCCGCCATCCCGAAACGCTTCACTTCGCAGCCGGGAGCGCTCCGACTTTCTCCCTCGGTCAGTGCTTGGGCACCAGCTCCTGCCCCAGCGTCCCAACGTTGTCTCTGGATGCGCAAAGCAGCTCCGTGAAGAGCCTGCCCACCCCTTCTGCCCGGAGACGCAGCACCCGCTCCTGCGCGGGCACTCGGGGATCGAAGTGGGACCGCGCTGGGCACCTCCAGAATCACATCCCCCAGCAACTCGGCTTTGTCTTTTGCTTCCAAGCTTCCAAATTCCAACATAATCCTGGGCAAGACCCTAAACGTCTTCACATTCCCTCAGGAAAGAGCCGAGCGGAGGGCAAAACACAAGCGCGGAGAGCCAGCCTTGCCATCTGCCAAACAGAAGCCACATCAAAACTTCCTCCAGAAAGATTTTAGCACCTGCACGAGTTTGAGCGTCTCCGAATTCTTCTCGTTCCTCAACCCAGCTGTTCCCCGCTTCTGCCAGAGATGGGCCGCGGGGCTCTGCCAGCACACTGAAGTGAGGAGCGCCCTGCTGCTAGCGTGAAAACAGGGGAGCTGACAGCATCTGCGAATGCTCGAGACAGGCCTGGCAACCCCACCTGCCTCCTGCGAGGTCCGGGGGTGAATTACCGACCTGGCCCCGCGGGATACTGGACACGCTCATTCCTCCCTGGGCTCAGCAACCTGCAGGATTGCCCCAAAGGAGGTATCGCATAGCTCATACAAGCCAAGCCCTACTTGCGCAGTGCTACTCAGCAAGAGCGATGATTCGCGGGCTGCGGGGGATCCATCGTGTGCTGAACCAGAGCACAAAGAGCTTAGAAAAATACCTTTCCTGGAAGGGCTCGCAGAGGCACCCGGGTACCAGGGTGATGTCGAGCCAAAGCATCTGCAACACGGGCAGGACACGACACAGGGGAGCGAAGGCTGAGCAGGAACCCAGACGAACCAACAGGAAATTGCTTCTGCAGTAAACAGCAACTGCCACCTGTGATTATACTCGATTTAAGCGAACGAACTTCCCAATCCTGTCCTCTCCAAATACGCACGGCTTCTCGACCCCAGGACCATCAGCCTCCCCAAGGCTGGGCAGGGAGAGGGGGCAGCTGGCACAGATCAGAGGCCAGTCACAGAACTGGGCTTTGGCCTAAATTACAGAGAAAAGCTGGGATAAGTCACTTTTCCCCCTCCTTCCCTCCGCTTCCCTCCTCATCACGCTCCTGCCTTGTCTTTGTAGATTGTCATCTTCTTGGCCTGGGGACTTCGGGTGCCTGCACGCTGCTCAACACAGAAGAGATCTACATAGCAACAAGGGCTTGATGGTATCAGAGAGGATCAGTAATTAACAAGTCAAAAGCACTTTGACATTCCTACACTTACCCAAAGCCTCCTCAGCATCCACCAGCCCAGACAACGGTTCCTAACAAGCCCTTGGGGAAGCAGAGGAGAGGAAAGAGGAAGGAGGTGTCTCGATCCCCCGCTGGTTAGAGCAGCCCCGCGGCCAGCACAGCCCCGAGCCAGGCGCATCCCCCAGCTCCCCATTGCTACCGAGTGGCAGCATCTCGTCTTGAGCCCCAACTCGTGCCGCTCTTCCCTCCTCCCCAAAAAAACCCCAAAAGAGGCAAATACGACATCTAGAAGCTGAGGCAGATCATCACCATCAGCTCCTGCTCTGGCAAGAGGACATTCATTCCTACATAGGCAGAGCGTTGCGGTTTTGCTCCAAATCTTGGGCAAAAAGGGGCTTCGTTTGGTTGTCTGGCATGAGCTTACCTCCACCCTTCAAACGGCAGCCCCGGATCACAGCGTGCAGGGCTGGGGCTCCTCTGACCCGAAGCGTATCTGCCTGTCCTTCGCGTCAGCAGCAACCACACGGATAAGTTTTCCGTGGTGATACTGTGCTGTCTTGCAGCACCATAACTAACTCTTCCTGCCCCCAGAGGAAAATTCAATTGCTAAGAAAATTTCTTCTGTTGACAAAAGGAAAATTAAAGGCTTAAAAAAAAAAAAAAAAAAGCTCCCCCTCCTCCTTGATAAAAAAAAAAAAAAGTCTGCATGGATGGGAGCCCCTGGATTTGTTCCACAGCCCCCAAAGCACATGTTCACATGTTCCCTCCTTTTTGCCACAATATGTTCGAGCCGCTGGATCCCAGACGCTCCGGCTGAGCCAAGCTTTCTGCCTGGTCGACCGCTCCAGGCGCAGTCTGTGGAACAAGCCAGCATCTACCAGGCTCCGGAGAAACTCTCCGCTCCGCCGGCACAGGGGGCTGACTCATCTGGAGCTCGCAGGGTTGTACTTCCACCCCCACAGCCCGCTCTCTCCTCCCTCAACAGCTCTTCCAAGGCTGCCAGCACACCTGGGCAAGGCTCCCTGGCGAGGGCCTGGCCACAGACAGCTCTGCTGGGAAAGCGGCATCTTCCCCGAGATCTTACCAGCGCTGGTGGCCGCAGGACGCAGGGCAGGAGCAGACACCTCCACCTGCACCACGCCAACAGCGTGCCGGGCTGTCGGGAGACACTGACTCACCCCCAGGAGCTGACGAGTACCAGTATGAGCAACGCGAGCAAGGACCAGCGGAGACAGACAACAGCACTGGAAGGGAAGGAGTTTCACCCAGGTAAACCATGTGCTGGCTACAAAACCCCCCGGGCCCCCGGCCAGGCAGAGCCTGAGAAGGCTGGAGAGGCCCCGACCTTCCCTGGACCCGCACGGCGGTGCCAAGCGGGCCACGACTCCGCCCTCACACTAAGAGCTCAGGAGATAAACCACCCTGGTCCAAGGCAAGCAATGAGTGACAAAAGCAAGAACAAGGCGATGGCGGGAGCGGAGCCAGCACCTACCCACTAAACGCACGGCCAAAAAAAAAAAAAAAAAAAAACACACCTGGAAAAATCAGAGCACGACGGTCAGTAAAGCCAAGGGCCAGACGACGAGTAGCGACCACTCCAGGGCACTGCGTTCAGACGCAGAGGTGTCCAGCTCCTCCTCGGGGCCGCCAGCCACCGGCAGCATCCGCCCGCTCCGCTGCCTGCCCCCCTCTTAGGGCGGCTCACGCAGCCAGCCCCTCTTCTGAGCCAGCATCTGGTGCCAGTTCACTAGGGAAACCCATCCCTTCTGTGGAAACACAGCAGACCAGACAGAATCCCTTAAAAAAAAAAAAAATTAAAAACAAACAAACAAAACTAATCAAACTTAATTAGCCTGCGCTGGAAGTCTCCAGCGTCAGGCCTTCCCTGGTTCTCAGGGAAAAAAAAAAAAAAGACACCATTTTCTCATTATTTCCAACGTAAGTGTTGCCAACAGATACCAGAGCCGCTTTGCAGCTGGGATCGCTCGGAAGAAACCTGTTCTGCGAGCAATGGTGTTTTTAATAATCTTTCCTAATTTCATCATCTTTGTGAGCCAAAAGAAATAGAATTAAAACCAGAAAGCAGGGGGGAAGGGAGGAAAAGGAGAGAAAAACAACATATGGATGCAAGAGGGGCTGTTCTGCAGCAGTTAAAGCCCAGCATGGGAGCCAGGACACCAGCGATCTTCTCACTGGTTTGCACTGTGTGTGTTCTGGGGCACCCGGCTTTTTTGTCTCGGTTTCCCCGCTGTGAGTAAATACAGACCATCGCGGGGTGGGGGGGCCCGCACGGTTTCTGAAGCAGTCTCGCTGCCGCTGGAAAGTTTCCAGGTAGCGGGGCGGCCGGGGGGGAAGAAGTGACCCAGAGGCTTAAAGAAGTCAAAATTTTGCAGCAACTGGCTCCCAGCGCCCAGGATCTGCATCCATTTCAGACGGTCTCGGAGCCCAGGTGACACCAAGGAGAGCCGCTGCCAGCGGAAGGCTGGGGACAGCCAGTCACCGGGACAGGGTCGCACGGCAGGAGCGGCCCCGTGGCTGTCCGGAGGGAGCGCAGGGGCTGACGCTCGGCTGAAGGCATCTGCTGGGTTCCATCCCCAGCCCGGGCGAGGAGGCTGCTCGGCAGGGTCATGGCTGGCGCCGGGACGCAGGCAAAAGGGCTCTGGCTCAGCCGGATCCCTGGCCTGACAAGCAGATTGAAGACGGAGGGGTCATCGGTGTTGAAGCTGTGCCTGTGCCTTGCAGCTTTAAAGCAGCTCCTGACCTGACACAATGGAGGTTTCACAGGAAACCCTCACGTCAGCAGCCAGGGCCGGCTCCGGTGACAACAGCCTGTTCCCGTGCGGCGGGAGAGGTTTCACCAGCCCAGCGACAGCGTGCGGAGCCGCGACGGTCCGTCCCTCTCCTGCGAGCGACCCAGCCAGCGCAGCCCAGCTGGCCGGGGGCAGGTTGCCAAGCCCGGGTGACTACTGGCCTGCCCTCACCGCGGCTCACGACACCCCCGGCAGCTGCAGGCTGTGTGTTTTAGAGCACGGCGCGGTCAGCAGCTGCGACGAACCCGCTGGGCCCCCGCAAGCCACATACTTGAGATGAGTGCCCAGCGCACGGCCACCCGGCTCCAGGTTAAAGCCACTCGGCAGCCGCAGGGCATCAGGGACCCCTTGGCCACCACGACAGCCCCCAGCGTCACACAAGACAGGAAAAGCGGTCTGAAACTGAAGATTAACAAGAACAATATGGAATCCAAACACGCAGTATAATCTAAAGCTGGCTAAGAGTCCCTCTGCCTGACCTAGTTGTCCAGCGACCCAGTTTCTAAGCCAGGCAGTACAGGGGGACAGAAAGAAGCCCAGGGTGCGCTGGGCATTCCTGGCCGGAGCCACCTCCCTGCGCCGCTCAGGCTGGCAGGGAACCGAAGCGGGGAATGGCTGGCACCCAGGCTGAGCACAAATCCAAACTTTGCCCTAATCTGGAACTCCCAGCTCTCTGCTCGGACACAGGCCCCCCCCATCGGGATCTAACGGCAAGGAAGAGGCGGCACAACGTACATCCCGTAGCCCCTTTGGAAGGGAAACGCCAGCAGCGCGGGTCTGGCTGCCGAATCCCCCACGGCTCCTCTGGCCAGGGCTGTGGGCCCAGCAAGGCGCGCGGGTGGGAGTTAGATGGGCCGTGCGCTACGGAAACGCGAAGGCAGCGAGGAGAACAAACGCTCAGTTTCCAGATTGGCTTTGGCAGCTCCGTCGAGCCCCACAGAGCTGGCCAGACCCTTCCAAGCAGCCACATTCATAGCCTTGACCCGTGTCAGACCTTCCCTGTCTTTCTGATCATTACCTTGACTTTTCTGGTACGAAATTACAGCCTGCGCCCACTTGTGTTACGCGCTGCTCGACGGAGCGGGGCTGATTTCCAACACCGAAACGGAGCGGGGTCCAGAGTCCAGCCGGCACAGGCGATCCCGGGCTCGGCGCTACCAGCGAGCTCCGGAGAAGCACCTCGGCAGCCACAGGATCAGATCTGCAGCATCGCTCTGCCCTTTCCTTTGCTCCTTCCCATTTTCTTGGCATCTGGCTTGTGCGTGGAATGAGCCTGCATGATTCAGTGGTTTTCCCAGGAATCTCAGCATGTGTTTGAGACATTTACGGGCCACAAGCTTAAAAACCCGCTGGTGCAGAGGACGGTGCCGGTCTGCAGCCAGGACAGTCGCTTCACCGGCTCGACTCCGGCTTCTCCATCAAGAATAACTGGTGAAAAGCAGCAGATACAACAAACCAGTTCTGCCTGCACGCACACCACCAGCTGTTTGGCATGTGCCTAATTAACCATCCCACTAATGACACCAGGAGCAGCAGAGCTCCCTCCCCACCAAAAAAATTGATCGGCCTCAGCTGAAACGTGACTCGTTCCCTCCTCTCCAGCGTGAATCTACGGGGCCTCTAATTGCTGTTGCTCATACCCAGGAAGCAGACAGTAATTTAAAGCAATTTATGCTCCACTCGCAGGAAGAGCCAGCAAATCAATCCCAACAGTTTCAAGGAAGAGCCCGGCAAACCCTCGTGCTCCGCGAGACCGTTCCGCCCCACGACTTGGTAAATTCCACACGTCCCCCAGTCTGTACTGGTGCCCCAGTGGAGCCGCGCTCCAGGCTCAAAGGGAACAACTCCACCAAGGGGCCGGGTTGGACTGATTTACCCGCCACTAACTGCTATCTTGATTCTTGCTTACTAATCCTTCAAAGGGTTACCACCCGCCTCGACATAATCGTTGAGCTGATGTACTTGTTTTGGAACTTGGTGACACGAGTTCGTTCATTCCTTCTCCGAACTGGGGTTTTTTTTTCCAGCAGGAGCAAACCCCGCTGGACTCCGCCTGCTCACTGCCGTCCCTCCCGTACCTGAAATAATTGATATCCCCCAGGCCTAAAACTTTTCTTGGGTGGAGAAGTTTCTTCCAAGTGTTTTAACCAGTTAGCAGAGACTTCAGGACCGACTGACTGTAATCCACGAAGTTTTAGTACACGCGATTTCGATTCAAGAGGCCACGGGCAAAACACATAAAAGTATTACTCGTTATTTTCTAATTAAAAGCCAAAAGCACTGGGAGTACAAATCTAACAGCTCTTTCCATAAAGATTTTTTTTTCCTCCAGTGTTGATCTTCTGTTTGACATTAGCCCACGTCCAGAAAGGAAAAAGATATTTAAAAAAAAAAATAAAATCCCTTTTTCTAAAAAGCCTTTCACAAGTCAAAGGAAGTTTTTGCCCGAGTACACACAGGCAAACGAGATCAAAAGGAAAGCGGGGTTAAACAATCGCTCTCGGCTGTATAATAGGAGGAAAACACATCAATCGCGAGGCCCTACCCATGTTCAAGATCCTGTTTCGGGAGCTGGTGGAAGGACAAACACCTTGAAGAGCTCCTATTGCTTAACCCCTGCGGAGTCAGGCGCGAGGGCTCTGCCACCCAGCAGGGCCGTCCCTTATTCCGGGACGCTCTTTGGGATGCCTAAACCCGGCCGATAGTCCCGGGAACACCTCCAGGCATCGTGCCTAATGCCAGCAGCACCTCCAAACCCCACGACACAAAACAACGCCACCGGTACCAAAAAAGCACAACCAACCTGCAGCCTCTGCCGGCTGGGACCCAACAAACTCATCCCGTTTTCTGTGCTTGTAATGAGTTGAAAGGATTTAAGTGAAAGAGGCTGGAGGCAGAAGAGCCTGCCGGGGAAAATCAGCCACCTCGAGAAAGGAAAGCAAAAAAAAAAAAATATCTTTGGGAAGTTCCTTGAGGCAGCACCGAGAGCAGGGGCAGGTCCCGGCTCCTCCCAGCGGAGGGGAGGATTCCAGGAGCCCGGGGCAGAACAGCCGCCCGGCCAAATCTCCACGTTCCCGGTTAGACCCACCTTCGACTATCGGCACCAGCGTTGTCCAAGCCCAGAGCGGCTGCCGCATGGAAATTGTAACACGAGAAGACTAAAGGTCCCTGGTTTGTTCCCGGGTTTCGGCACCAATTCTAGGCTGGACGGGGCTCTGAGCAACCTGGTCTGGTGCGAGGTGTCCCTGCCCACGGCAGGGGGGCTGGAACTAGATGATCTTTAACATCCCTTCTAACGCAAACCATTCTACGATTCTAAGACCAAAGAGCTTTTTTACCTTCAGCCTAGGGCACTTGGATGCGAGGGATCTCTTTAGACCGGGTGAATAATCCCATCCTCGCAGCAGAGCGGCACGGATCCTATTCAATAAGAAGCGTTTCCTGTTTTCTGCCGCGAGGAGCCCACACAAGCTGCGCAGCCCCGGCAGTTGGCCGGTCCCCAAGCTGCCGGAGCAGCGAGAAGACGCGGGCAGAGAGCGTTGAGCAGCGCAACCCACAGCTCGCTTTTACCTTTAGCTCCGTTTGAAGTTCGCTCTGCATTGCCTCCAGCTGTCTCCACAGCCTTTTAGGATGCCTTTCCAGAACTCCGGATTCCTCAGAGGGTTTTGTTAACAAAGCGCTTTCCCTACAAGTCACAGGGAACCTCGCTCTTTCAAGAGCGCTCTGGGAATTCCAGTGTCTGCCCTTCTAGAGCACCAAGTGAAAGAAGAGATACAGAAATCAGGCAGGGGCAGTTTTTAAGCCAGTTTGGCAGGACTTATTTTAAACCTCTGAAATTTAAGGAAGATCTTGCTATTTCCCTGTAGACATTAATTTACAATGAAGGTTCTCTAACGGCTTTAGAACGAGAGCGGCGTCCTTCGCTGTGAACCTGCACAGACCCGTGAACAGCAGGCTGGGATCTCTAAACCGTGATCTGGGAAAATCTGCCGGGGGAGAGATCAGGCAGCTAGGAGCTGGGAAAACAGCACTGTCAGCTGCGACGGCGGGGACTGTCAAGACATACGGAGATCTTTCTTGTTAGCAGAGCAAAACCAAAGTTTTCAGATAAATACGACTTCAAAGTTAGCGGCAGGAGCCAACTGAAAGCGCTGAGAGCGCATATAAAGCAACACCCCATAAAACTGCTAACGTAACGCTAACCGCTCACGTGTCGGAGGCTCCACGTGTGTGGAGGAAGGACTTAAAACTCATCCCCCGTGCACAGACAGAGAAAGTTCTGAGAGGTATTTGATTTACCTTCCGCGGCAGAATTCCTCCCTAAGTAGCAAAGAGGCAGGGCTGGGCTGGGTTTACTCTTTTCAGGGAGACGCTCCCAATGGCCCATCTTTTCCCCTTCCTCTTCTACAGTTTAAAATGTCGTTCTTCGAGGGCCAGGGGCCGCTGCCACGCAGGAGTCATAAGGTCAGACAGGACAGATCTAGTCACAGGGGAGAAAAAAAAAAAAAAACAACAAAAAAAATAATAAAAAAAAAAAACAGGAAGGAAAGATGAGCATGGTAAAAACCGAGGTGGAAGGTTGTGCCCAGCCCTTCACCCCCTCTCAGGGCCCAGATGAAGACGCCTCTCGGCCTCCACACACAAACCCAGGCCTTCAGCCCCACTCAAGAGAACTCTACATTTCCCAAAGAGCCTTTGCAACGCTCCTAAAAAGCCAAATGAACTGTGCAGAAACCACCGAGTGCCTGCAACGCGGGCCCTGTGCGCCTCCGATGCCGATACACACTCCCCTGTGTGGGGACAAGGGTCCCAAACCGGTCCCAATAACAGAGAACCACCACCGCACCTCAGACCGCTCCTTATGTTGCTTTCCAACCGCATAAAAAGTTACTCTGCCTTGCCTTTTGGATTTTGGTGGGGTTTTTTTTTGTTTTGGTTTTTTTTTGTTGGTTTTTTTTTTTTTTTTTTTTTTTTTTTTAATTTAAATGGGAAGAATAAGGGTCTCTCTGGAGCCCCCAGCCAGTCTGGGAGAGCCCTTACGTGTCCCAGCCTCCCCCAACAGGCTGAACACGACCGAGCCCCTCATCGAGACATCGGTTGCCTCCCCGCGGCACTTTGCTTCGGAAATTCCGGCCCTCGCCCAGAACTCCGCTCGCCTCAAACCCGCCCCCCCCACCCACCCAGGATGAGAGGTGTTCCCAGCAGGATCGCAAGGAAAGAAACATTTGCCCAGTAGGTAAAGTCTCAGCTTTTAAAGTTACGCAATCCTGCTAAAAATAGTTTCCCCAAATGCCACCTTAAGATCTTCTGACACAAATCCAAGTTTTTCTCGCAACTCCTCTGCTCGCTCTAGCGTTGCAAAAATTGACAGCAGGGAAGCCTGAATCGCAAAAAAAAAAAAAAAAAAACCCGCTTTGGTTTTATCTGCTGGTCTCGGCAACAAGGATAAAACCAGCTCACAAACACCCTGGATGTTACCGCCACCCTGAACTGGGCGCGATGACACCCCGGCCCCCGAAGCCGCCACAAGCAGCTTTGTTATTATAACCAAAAAAAGTTTATCTGACGCTGTTGCGTTTTTGGAGACTTTCTACATTTATCACTTAAAACTGTATTAATAAAGACTAAGGCCCTTCCTGAAAGCGAGCTGCCGCCGAGCTCCGGTGCTCGCAGCCAGACGCGCAGCAGCAGCACACGGCGTCTTTGTGAAACCTCGCCGTAAATAAAGCCTTATCCCATTTAATTACCGACTTCCCTCTGCTTCCTCCCCTCCCCGGCAGCCGGGCGATGCGCTCTGAAGGTCAGGAACGGGGAAGTTGCGTGTTCCCCACATTCCTTTGTGCCGGGCACTCTCCTTCCCTGGCTGCGGCGGTGCAGGGTGGGGGGGGTTTCCCCGTACCCCGACTCCTCACCGCACCCCGGCAGCGCCCAGAGGCGGCGAATAACCTGTCGTCGGAGCAACTTTCAGCCCAGTTAAAGCCTTTGCTTTAAAAGCTGCCAGAAGAAGAGTCGCGGGTGAAGTCCAGGCGGATTCACCGCGCCGCATCATCAGGTGGAACCAGCCCCTTCGCAGGCCGCGGCGGGGTGGCTTTTCACTCCACCTTTTTGGCCACAGTTTAGCAGCAGGCAGGGCGAGCGCTGCCAGCGCCTCGGAGCCCACTCGGGACACGGTGGGGGGGGACACAACAGGCGGGTGGGAGGGACACACCGGACACCTTACCGGAGGCCGAAGCCAAGCGATTCTCCCCTAGGCCGCCGCTCAGCCGGCACAAAGACCCCGCAGCGCCGGGGCCGTACCCGGCCGTGTCCCCCCCCGCCCGAGCCTGTTCCTCCCCATCGCTTCCCCCACGGCCTCGGGGTGGGGGGGGTTTCACGCCGGCCCCCAAAGCCGTGCTCCCCCGGCCCCGGCAGCTCCCTCCCCACCTCCGCGGCCCTGCCCCGGCCGGGCCCGGCCTCCACCCCCGCACCCCCGGAGCGCCGGGCTCCGACCAGTCCGGCCCCGGCTCCCCGAGCCCCGGCCCGCAGCGGCCCTCAAGGCCCTTCCCGAGAACCTGAGCGGGGGGGAACCACGGAGCGCGCCCCCCCAGCAAGCCCCTCACGGGGCCGCATCACCCACCTCGGGACCCCCTAAGGCCGCCCCGGGGCCTCCCCCAACCCCGGGCACCATCCTGCCCTCCGCCCGTCGAGCCCCGGCGCTCCTTCGCCCCCACCCGCCCCCGAACCACCCCGGCCCCACGTACCGCCCGCCGCCCGGGACCGGGCCGGCTCCGGGACGCTGAGAGGCGGCCGCGGCCTCCACCGCCTCCCCCCACCCGGCCCCGCCGCGCTGCTACGCAACCCCCGCCCCGCCGGAAGCTCCCGCCCCACCGGAAGCGACGCTCTGGCCAGCGAGAGGCGGCGGGGAGGCGGAACTCGCTGGTGGCCGGCGGGCGGCCTCTAGGACCCGCGCGGGGCGGGGCCGAGGGGCGGGGCTTAGGACCTGTCACGCCCCTTAGACCCTCCCCCTCTGCGCTGCCATTAGCCGGCGGCGAGGGACGTCTTCCGCCCCCCGCGCGCTGATTGGCTGCAGGGTGGGGGGCGACCGGCGACTTCCGGGAGTGCCGGCGGCGGCGGCGGCGGCGGCGGCGCTCCGGTAGGGCGGCGCGCGCGGGGGGGGGTGCGAGCGCCCCCTGGTGGCGGGGCGGGGCGGGAGGGCAGGGCACCGATCGGGCCCCGTGCCGGTCCGGTGTCCCCGGTAGCCCCGTCCCCGCGGTCCCGCCCCCCGTTGTCCCCATCCCCGGCGGTGCTGCCCCTGCGGCCGGTTGCATCCCCATCCCCGTGGGCCCGTCCCGGGTGTGCCGTGGCCGGTGTGTCCCCATCCCCGGTGTGTCCCCGTCCCCGGTGTGTTCCCCCGTCCCCGGTGTGTTCCCCCGTCCCCGGTGGGCCCGCCCCCCTCCCACCCCGCCGGTGGCTCTCTGCGGGTTCCTCTTCCCCCGGTGTGTATTGTCCCCCCTCGCTGACCCCCCCCCAGTGTGCCCACCCTCCCGGTGTCCTGTCGTCCCGTCCCGTCCCCCCCCCGGTGTCCCCCTCCGGTGTGTGTCGTCCCCCTCGGTGACCCCCTCCCCGGTGTGTCTCCATCCCCCGGCGTGCCCGCCCTCCCGGTGTCCTGTCCCCCTCCCGGTGTCATCCCCCACCCTGGTGTGTGTGTTCCCCCCCGGTGTGTGTGTCACCACCCCCACCCCCTCCCCGCTGTCCCGGTGGGGGCCGGGAGTGACGCCGCGTCCGCAGGGCCCCCGCCGGCACCATGAGCACCGAGACGCTGGTGAAGGACGTGAAACCGGGGCTGAAGAACCTCAACCTCATCTTCATCGTGCTGGAGACGGGTGGGTGCTTTGGGGGGGGTCCCAGCGCCACCCCCTCCCCCTCCTTGGGGTCCCCGTGCCCCCCTGACCCCCTCCTGTGTCGTGTGTGTATGTGTCCCCCCCAGGCCGGGTGACGAAGACGAAGGACGGGCACGAGGTGCGGACCTGCAAAGTGGCCGACAAGACGGGCAGCATCAACATCTCCGTGTGGGACGACGTGGGGAACCTCATCCAGCCCGGGGACATCATCCGCCTCACCAAGGGGTGGGTGGGGAGGGGGGGGGGGGGGCGGCGGGGCTCCCCAGCACCCCCCGGGACACCCCCCCCCCCCCCCGCCCCAGGCTGACATCCCCCCCTCTGTCGTCATCCCTGTCCCCCCCCCCCAATACGTCTCTGACTTCAAGGGCTGCCTGACCCTCTACACGGGGCGGGGGGGGCTCCCCAGGACCCCCAGCGCCCCCCCGGGACCCCCCTGGGCTGACATCCCCCCTTCTGTGTCCCCCCTCCCCGAGATACGCCTCCCGGGACCCCCCCCCCCCAAGGCTGACATCCCCCCCTCTGTCGTTTCTGCCCCCCCGCCGCATACGCTTCCATCTTCAAGGGCTGCCTGACCCTCTACACGGGGCGGGGGGGGGCTCCCCAGGACCCCCAGCACCCCCCGGGACCCCCCCCCTCCCCGGGCTGACATCCCCCTCTCTGTCGTGTGTGTCCCCCCCCCAGATACGCCTCCGTCTTCAAGGGCTGCCTGACCCTCTACACGGGGCGCGGGGGCGACCTGCAGAAGATCGGCGAGTAAGGAGGGGGCCGGGGGAGCGTCGGGGGGGTTGTTGGGGGGTTATGGGGGGAGGGCCCACCGCCCCCCCCCTCTGCCGCCAGGTTCTGCATGGTCTACTCCGAGGTGCCCAACTTCAGCGAGCCCAACCCCGAGTACGCGGCGCAGCAGGCGCAGAGCAAAGGGGTGAGTTTTTTTTTTGGGGGGGGGTGGGGGGGGTGGGTCAGGCTGGCACCGCCGGGACACCACACACACCCCCAACTCCGGGACACCCCCACAACCCCCCCCCGCCCCCGGCACACGGGGTGTCTCCGTCTCCTCCGCAGGCCCAGAACGAGAGCGCGAGTCCGGCCACTTCGCAGCCCAGCCAGGGCCCCCCCGCGGCGTCCCCCGGTAGGTGACGCAGCCCCCTCCCCACC
This sequence comes from Chroicocephalus ridibundus, assembly GCF_963924245.1. Lineage (NCBI taxonomy): Eukaryota > Metazoa > Chordata > Aves > Charadriiformes > Laridae > Chroicocephalus > Chroicocephalus ridibundus. The sequence continues at coordinate 3,371,890 of NC_086307.1, forward strand.
TTGGGGACGCCGGACTTCCCCCGGTGACCCCCCCCCCCTCACCCCCCGGTTTGGGGTTGTCTCCAACCTCACCCTCCCTCCCGCTGCTCTGCCCCCAGCCCCCGACAGCCCCAACGGGAACGGGCTGAGCCCGGGGGGTCCCGCGCACCCCCCCGCCGCCCCCCAGCACCCCCCCAGCGGCCGCATCACCCGCAGCCAGCCCGGCCACCCCCGGCCCCCCCGCCGGCCCCGTCAGCAACGGCAAGGAGACGCGGAGGAGCAGCAAGAGATAACGGCCCGGGACCCCCCCGCTGCGGTCTGGGGGGGGTCCCCGGCCCCGAGCAGCCCCCCGGGGCAAGGAGGGGGCCGCCCGGGCCCCGCTGCCCCCCGCTCACGTGCCTCTGGGCCAGCCGGGCTCGGGGGTCCCCGGTCAGGACGGGGCTGGGGGGCCACAGCCCCCCCACCTCTGCGCCCCCCACAGCCAGCCCCCGCCTGCCCTCGCCCGCGCCGAGGCCGGAGCTGTCGGGGGGGTGTTAATAAAGGTTGATCCTCCTGCCTGTGCCCTGCCTGCGCCCTGCCTGCGCCCCAGCCCCGCGGTGGGGGGGGTGTCCGGACCCCCCGTGCCCCATAGGGCCCTCCCCACGGCCCCTCCCGGCACCGGGGCTGGCTGGGAGCAGCGCCTGGGTGACCCTTGGCCCCCCCCGGTTCGGGCGCAGCAGACGGCGCGGCCGCGGGACGGGGAGGGGGGGTCGGTCAGCGCCCCGGCCCCCGCCACCGGCACCGCGCAGCCCCCGGTGAGCCCCTGGTGGGTGGGTGGGGGGGTCACGGGGGGGGGGGTCGGGGTTTGGTGGGGGGGGGGTGGGGTGTGGGAGATGCCACACGGCCCCCGGTGGGATGCAGCCCACAACCGGGTGATGGCGGGGACCACGAGACCCACCCCGGTGGGATGGGGGGGGGGGGGGGGGTCGGCTCTGCTGAAGAGGGGGGGGGCCCCCGTGGGACCGTGTGCTGGGGAGGGACAACGGAGCGCCAGCTCCCGGAGTCACGGGATTTTTCCCAGTCCTACATGGAGCTGGAGGTGGGGGGGGGGAAACGGGCCCCACGGACGTCCCGCCTGTGGTTTTGGGGGGGGGGTCCCCCATGGCCGCGTGGCGCTGTGCCCCCGTGTCCCCGGCGGTGGGGTGGGAGCTGGGGCCGGGCGGGGGGGGGGGGGGGGGGGGGAAACACGGGTGGGGTGGGGGCGCGAGCACCCAGACGGGGTGGGGGGGACACTGGCGCTATCGTCCCACGTGGTGAAACATTAACTGCGACACAAAAGCTGCCCCCGTTGCAAAACCTCCCCTCAAGGACAAGTGTCACCCCCTGTGTTGTCGTGTGTGTGTGTCCCCCCCGCCATTATCCACCCTGGGCAGCCTGGCCCTGGGGGGGGAGCACAGGGGACAGCATCGGGCCCTGCTCGGCGCCCCCCCCCCCCCCCCCCCCCCATCCCCAGGTGGGTGTCCCTGAGCCCCGGTGTAGGGACACGTGTCCCCGTGCCGTGACCCTGATGCCGCCTGTTGCTTTCCAGCCGTCCCCGCGGACGGACGGACGGACGGACGGGTAGCAGGAGGGCGCGTACCCCAGGGGGGAAACCCTGGCGATTTTGGGCTGGGGGGGGGGGGGGGGGTGTGTGTCTCTGGGGACACCGCAGCCCCCGGCGCCCTCCCGCCAGCCCCCTTCTCCCTCCCGCCAGCGCCGCCGCCAGCAGGACTCCGGCCCCATGGCTCCCCACGGGCTCCTCCTGGGGGTCCTGGGGTTGCTGTCGCTGGGGTGCGGGGATCCGGCGGGGCTGGCGTTGCCGGAGGACGCGGCGCAGGAACACGGTTACTACCTGCGGCAGCTCTTCGGGCAGTACGGGGCCAACGGGACGCTGCCCTTCGAGGGGCTGGCGCGGCTGCTGGGCAGCCTGGGGCTGGGCCGGGTGCAGGTGGTGCAGATCCAGCACGAGGAGCTGGGCCACGGCCACGTCAGCCACCTCGACCTGCTGGAGGTGCAGGAGGAGAAACACCGGCACCGACACCCCCTCTGGGAGCACGGCGGGGACCCTGCGCCCACCCCCCCGACGCCCACCAGGTAGCCGGCCACCCTCCGTGCCCAAACCCCCCCCCCACCCCCGGGTGCCACGCGGAGGGCAGGGGGGGCACTCACGCGCGCTGCGCTCGCCTCCCGCAGCCCCCGGCCCTCCCAGACGAAAAGCTGGACGAAGCCCCCCGGCGTCGGCGTCACCCCCGGGAGCCATGGGGCCCCCCCACCCCCCCGGCGGGACCTGAGCCTCCTGGGGAGGGTGCTGGGCTTGGAGCACTCCAGCGCCGACCACCCGCACCACGACGTGAGCGGGGATGGCGGCGGTGGTGGTGGTGGGGGGGAACGGCGGGACACCCTGGGACCCTCCGGGGACCCGGGGGAACCCTGTCGTCCCCCCCGCCACTCCGCTCACTGTCGCCCCCCCCCCCCCACCTTGCAGTGCCTCAACGTCACCCAACTGCTGGTGAATTTTGGGCTGGACTCGGTGGCGCAGCTGACGCCGGAGCAGTTCACCCTCCTCTGCCCGGCCCTGCTCTACCAGATCGACAGCCGCGTCTGCATCCAGCACAGCGATGAGGTGACGCTGCCTCCCCCGGGGGGGGCCCTGTGGCCAGGTAACCCCAACCCCGGGCTCCTCGTCGGCCCCCAGGTCGTCCGTCCCTGGGTCCCCCATGTCCCTGTTGCCCCGGCCCCAGGTCCCCCAGCAGCCGATCCCCGGCTCTCACATGGCTGAATCCCCGTCCCCAGGTACCCCCGTGGCCTGTCCCCACGTCCCCTGTCCCTGCAGCCCCATCCCTGGCTACCCCATCGTCTGGTGCCGTGGCCATTCTCCCTGCGCCCTAAGGCCCTGGTCTCCCATCATCTGTCCCCTGTCCCCGCAGCCCCATCCCCAGCTCTCCCGGTCCCCTGTCCCCGCAGCCCCATCCCCGGCTCCTCCAGCATCAGCTCTCCCGGTCCCCGTCCCTTCACCGCCATCCCCAGATCCCTCCAGCGTCTGGTCCCCGTGTCCCCAGTCCCCGTGTCCCCAGTCCCCGCCACCCCATCCCTGCGTCTCCGAGCGCCCCCCTCCCGCATCCCTCCATCACTCCCCCGGGGTCCCCATCCCTGCATCCCCCCAGGATTCCCATCCTCATCCCTGGGGCCTGCCCCGGCCGTGCCCGTCTCACCCGCACCACCCCCCCCCCCCATACACACAGCGCTGGGCTGGGGGCTGCTGGCCGTCACCTTCCTCAGCCTGCCCTCCGCCCTGGCCGTCGTCCTCGTCCCGCTGCTGAGCCGCACCTTCTTCCGCTCGCTGCTGGCCTTCCTGGTGGCGCTGGCCGTGGGGACGCTCTGCGGGGACGCCCTGCTCCACCTCTGGCCCCACGTAGGTACCCCCACCCCAAGGGGCCGGCGGTGGCACGAAGCACCGGGGAGGGGGGGGACACCAGGGTGTCCGGGTCCCCCGAGCCACCGGGTCACCCGTGTCCAGGCCCAGGGGAAGCACCAGGAGACGGCGTCGGAGCCGGGGGCCACGGTGCTGCAGGGGCTGGCGGTGCTGGGGGGCATCTACCTGCTCTTCCTGCTGGAGCTGCTGCTGGGGACGCTGCGGCGGAGCCGGGAGGCCGCGGTGAGAGCCGGGGGGTGCTGGGGAGGGCACGGGGCTGCCACCGGCTCCAGCTTCACACCCGGCGCCTCTGCTTTCCCCAGGGACGCTCCCCCGGAGAGCCCCCCGACGTGGCCGCGGGGGTCCTGGCACCGCCGCCAGGAGGTAAGAGCCCCCCCGCGCCCCGCAGCGCCCGCGGCCCCCGGCCCCGGCCCCCACCGGCCTCTCTGCCACCGCAGGGGCCGAGCTGCAACACCTGACGGCACCGGAGCCAGAGCTGGAGCTCAAGCCCCACAGACACCCCCACGGACACCCCCACGGACACCCCCACGGACACTCCCACGGCCCCGCGCTCCCCCCCAGCCCCGGGGCCGCTGACATCGTCTGGATGGTGGTGCTGGGGGATGGGGTCCACAACCTGACGGACGGGCTGGCCATTGGTGAGGGGCAGGGGGAGGCGGAGATGGGGGGAAAAGGGGTGCACGGGGACGGGGGGGTGCACAGGGATGGGGGGGGTACACGGTGCATCAGGGCACAGGGGGACAAGGGGTGCAGGGGGACAGGGGTGCATCGGGGCACAGGGGCAGGGGGACAAGGGGACAAGGGGTGCAGAGAGATGGGGGGGCACAGAGATGGGGGTACACGGCGCATCAGGGCACAGGGGGACAGGGGGTGCAGAGGGACAGGGGTGCATTGGGGCACAGGGGCAGGGTGACAAGGGGGGCACAGGCATGGGGGGGCACAGGGATGGGGGGTACACGGTGCATCAGGGCACAGGGGGACGGGGGACAAGGGGTGCATCAGGGCATGGGGACAGGGGGACAAGGGGTGCACAGGGGGTACACGGTGCAACAGGACACAGGGACAGGGGGACAAGGGGTGCAGAGGGACAGGGGCGCATCGGGGCACGGGGACAGGGGGACAAGGGGGCCACAGGGATTGGGGTGCACAGGGGGTACGCGATGCAATGGGGCAGAGGGACAGGGGGACAAGGGGTGCACAGGGGGGTACACGGTGCAACAGGACACAGGGACAGGGGGACAAGGGGACAAGGGGTGCACGGCTCATCGGGACAGAGCGACCAGGGGATGGGGGACAAGGGGTGCACGGGGACAGGGGGTGGTGCACAGGGATGGGGTACTCGGAGCCTCAGGGCACAGGGGGACAAGGGGTGCAGGGGGACAGGGACAGGGTGACAAGGGGTGCAGAGGGACAGGGGCGCATCGGGGTACGGGGACAGGGGGACAAGGGGGCCACAGGGATGGGGGTGCACAGGGGGTACGCGATGCAACAGGACACAGGGACGGGGGGACAAGGGGACAAGGGGTGCAGAGGGACAGGGGTGCATCGGGGCACGGGGACAGGGTGACAAGGGGGGGCGCAGGGAGCACACGATGCAATGGGGCGCAGGGACAGGGGGACAAGGGGACAAGGGGTGCAGAGGGACAGGGGTGCATCGGGGCACGGGGACAGGGTGACAAGGGGGGGCGCAGGGAGCACACGATGCAATGGGGCGCAGGGACAGGGGGACAAGGGGACAAGGGGTGCAGAGGGACAGGGGTGCATCGGGGCACGGGGACAGGGTGACAAGGGGGGGCGCAGGGAGCACACGATGCAATGGGGCGCAGGGACAGGGGGACAAGGGGACAAGGGGTGCAGCGGGGCACAGGGTGGGTGCAGGTCCGGGGGGCGAAGGACCCTCTTCCCGCAGGCGCCGCCTTCTCCCACAGCCTCCCCAGCGGCCTCAGCACCGCGCTGGCCGTGCTCTGCCACGAGCTGCCCCACGAGCTGGGTAGGTGACTGTCCCCCCCGTCCCCCCCCCAACCCCCTGCCCCAACCGTGGCACCCCCGCGGCGCCGCCACCACCCCACCCTCCTCTCGCCGCAGGCGACCTGGCGGTGCTGCTGCGGGCGGGCACGGCCCCCCGCGCCATCCTGCTCCTCAACCTGCTCTCGGCCCTGCTCTCGGGCCTGGGGGCGGCGGCGGGGGCGGCCGTGGGGCAGAGCGCGGCCCACCTCACCCCCTGGATCCTCACCGTCACCGCCGGCCTCTTCCTCTACGTGGCCTTGGCCGACATGGTAAGGGGGTGGCCGGGGTGGGGGGGACGGTGGGGCTGGGTCTCCCCCCGGCCCCACTGAGCCCCCCAATCCCCCCCCCCTCCCCCCCCGCCCTGCTCTGCCCCAGCTCCCCGAGGTGCTGCGGGGCACCCAGGGCCCCGGAGAGGCCACCTGGAGCCGCTTCCTCCTGCAGAACGCGGGGTTCCTGCTGGGCAGCGGCATCATGCTGGCCATCGCCCTGGCCGAGGGGCACCTCCGCGCCTGGCTGCAGCCCTGAACCATCCTGGGGGGCTGGGGGGGGGGGGCTCGGCCCCACTCGCCCCCTGCCACCGGCAACCGCGGCCGGAGCTGGAAGGACGGCAGGACGGCGGGAGCCCCGAACCGGACCCTCCTCCCTTCCTCGCGAGACCCGCCATGGCCACCTGCCGTCCCCAAGGGTCTCTGTGGCTCAGCTCCCCCCCCCGCCCCCCCAGCCCCACAGGGAGGGGACGCGGGGTCCCCTTGCTACCCCGTGTCCCCCCCTCCATGGGGGACCGGGGCACCCAGCGCTCCCTGGGGAGGGGGGGTCGGCAGCGGGTGCTCCCCCCCAAGGCTGCGCGGGATGAGACCAAACGCGGTTCCCCCTCCCGCTCCCCCCCCCCGCCCCCCCGCAGCAGCCGACAGCGGAGACGGGACGAGAGGCCGTAGAAGCAATAGCATTTTAATAAACATAATTGATTCAAAGCCACAATATGAAGAACAGGACTCGGCCGCAGCTTACATCGTATAAAATAGATCAAGTCTGAACGCTTTTTTTCTTTTCTTTTTTTTTTTTTTTTTTTTTTCCTTTTTCCTTTTTATTTCTTTAGTTTCTTTTTTTAGTTCCTTTCCCCACCCCACCCCACCCCCCCGACTCCCTCCCCGAAAAGGTGATGCAGGATTTCGGAAAATACATCTATGGAACATCGCAGACAAAAGTAACCGCTCAGGAGGCTCAGGCCGGGGGGGGGGGGGCGGGGGGGCGGGGGGGAGCCGGCAGGATGGCGGCTGCGCTGCCGGGGGGGGGGATGGCTTCTCGGCCTGATTTCCTCTTTCTCCTACGTATCGCCTGGTACTGGCTCCCTAGAACCGCGCTGGGTTGGGGGGTGGGGGGTCTGAAGGTCTTTGCGTGGCCCTCGCGCGACACGAAGGGGGTGTTTGTTTTGTTTTTTGTGGGTTTGGTTTTTTGTTTTTGTCTTTTTTTGTTTTTTTTTAAATCTTTTTGCTCGCTCCGATTTCCTCTACCCAGAGACAAGCGCTTTCGCTGGCCGGGACCGATGGCGGGGGGCTCTGGGGCTCTCAGGAGAAGGGCGAGAAACCAGCAAGCTCGGGGCCGGGGGGGGGGACGGACACACGCACGACATGGCTCAGTTTGCCCACCGAGGCACCCGGCACCTCGAGGCCGCCGCGACGGCCCCCCGGGGGGGGTGTGTGTGTGGGGGGGTGTGTGTGTGCGGATTTCATACTATTCCTATTTTTAAATTGCACATCAAAACCCGACCCTGCTTGCGGCGGGTCTCCATGGGGCAAGCGTGCGGGGACGGGGAGGGGGGCGAACGGCTGGAAGCCGCCCCCACCGCCCCCCCCAGGAGCGGAGCCCTCCTCGCCCCGCGCTTGTGCTTTGAACCAGTGGTTGAAGGATGAAGCACCTACAGAGGGGAGGGAGACGCCGGAACCGCCAACGGCACCGGGCTCGGCACCGGGGATGCCGCAGGACGGAGCAGAGACCCTGCCTCGCACGGGGACGGTGCCGATGGCGCTCGCCGCGGGGACGCTGGGGCACCCCCCGAGCGGATGCGTTCACCTCGCCCTCCCCGCCCGAGTACGAAGGCGTCCATGGCAAGGGCCCCCGGCGAGAACGCCTGCCGACGAAGGCCCGGCCGCTGACGAAGGACGGCACGGCCGCGCGCTGCTTCGCGCTCGGCGGGTTCCACGTTTCAGCGCGGCGGAGGGGAACGAAGGCGGGGAGTTAAAAGTAAAAACAACTTCGGGGGGAGATGGAGCGGCTGCTACACGGGGACGCGCCGAGCGCGCGGGGCAAGGGCCGCGCTCCCCCTCGACACCCCCCGTGACGGCAGAGGGTCGCTCGCCCGTGGCCAGCGGGTCCGGGCAGAGCCTGGCGGCTCCTTGCCCTCGCTCAGCCGCGCTCGCCGCCAGCCCGGGCCGGCGCTGGTCTGCGCCCCCAGCCCGGTTATTGCCAGAGGTAGGTGTGAACAGTGCAGAGAAGACGCAAATTAAAGCAGCTTTTCGTTATCCAGCCACCCCACAAACGAGCCTAAAGAGCCTCTCCTGTCCCGCGCCGGCTCTTCCCACGGCACGGAAAGCCCCCGCCTGGGGCAAAGCGGGGGGATCGGGGCACCCTGTGCCTGGGGTGGTCTCGCACCAAGAAACCCATGAGGTTTCGGGGCTTCAGGGTGCCGGGGCAGACGGAACTGGGAGAGGAACCATCCCGGGCCCTTTCCCCAGGGAACGTCACTCTCCACTCCCAGAAAAGGTCTGAAACAGCCAAAAAACCAGCGCCAGGGACCGGGGTGTCCAAGGCTCTGGGGGTGTCCAAGGCCCCAGGGTCCGGCCGGCTCCGGGGCCGCCGAGGGGATGGTCACGCCACACTGGGGGAATGACCCTCAACGATGGGGCCGCCCGGGAGCGGCTCTGCCGAGCGCTCGCTCCCCGTGTTTGGCACATCTGTGTCCGGGCAAGGGGACACCCGAGACCCCCCCAGTGTCCCCTCCCCGTCCCCTGCGCCGGACACCCGCGAGGGGACAGGCAGAGGAGCCACCGCTGCCTCCCGGGAGCAGCAGGAGGGACCGAAACAGGGTCCGAGGGGGATGGTAACGGCCGTCACACCCCGAAAGGCTGCGGGTGGCCCAGCACGAGACCCAGCTGCAGCGGGGAGGGGGGGGCAAGCCCTTCATCGTCACCAACCCCGGCTTCCCCGGCGCCGGAGAGGGGGGAAATGAAGGAAATACCCATAAATTCCCTTCCGTGCGTAACGAGGAGGAAAATGGAAGGGAAGAACCCACAGAATGACTTTGAAAGGGGTCTTTAGAGGACTCGGAAATCTTTAAAGCTGAGAGAGCGCCCGCTGGGACCGAGCACGCGCGACACACGGACCCGCACGCCGAACACCCGCGCTCCCAACTCCGGAGAGGACAAGGACGGAGGACACCGGGAGCCAGGAGGTCTCTGCCCGGCAGCGCCGCATCCTCCCGGCAAACACAGGCTCACTCTTAACGCCCAGCCCTGCCCCAACGCCAGCTCCGAGCTCACGCTCAATCCCGGCCCTGCCGGAATCCAGCCCGACGACGCCCGCAGCGTTCTGTCAGATTTCCCCGACACCGGTAGGTTTGGAAGGAGCAGGGAAGCATCCCGAAGCCTGGCAACCCTCTGCCCAGTCCCCGCACTGGGATGGAGGTGGAAATCCGCAGGGAAAGACTCTGGTGGCTCTGGGTCGCTGGGGACAGGAGTCCTGGAGGGTTTTGGGGGGGCGCAGGAGAGGGAACACAGGCTGACGGGAAGGACGGAGGGCTCAAAAAGAAATTTGGAGGAGGACGAAGAGGAGGAGGAGGAGGAGGAACTGGCACGTAACGATTTCAGTGCAATTTTCAAGCCCGCGCTGCAAAACGCGACGGCTGCAGCAGGTCGCGTTGGGACGCGTGTGCCCACCAGCTGCTGGGGAGCACGGCACGGGGCCGGGGCCCGGGGGGGGGGGGGACAGCAAGAATGTCCCCGGGGCAAGGACCTGCCTGTCGAAGGGCTGAAATCCCGGCTCAATCCCCCGCAAAACCCGCTGGGCTGCAGGTTCCTCTGCCCACCCCCAGCTCTTGTCCCCGCAGCCGGACACCGGTAAGGGCGAAGGGCCCGGGGCGGGGGGGGGGAGGGTGACAAGGGACGCGAGAGGTTTTTTTGGGGCACAGAAGGACCAGGGCCGGCTCTGAGCATCGCTGCCCCCCCGTAGCCACAGCCGCCCCCACACCCCGGGCGTCGAAGAAAGCAGCGGTTTGGGTCGGGACCTTCAAGGAGGAAAAAAAAAAACCGCTCCCAAGTTCCCGCACTCGGGACGGGCCCCGGCTCTGCCCGAACGCCCTCCGAGCTCCCTCCGGCGCGACGGGACCCTCTCACCCACCCCATCTTTGATTTTCCTTTTGGTCAAACCCCCCCTTCCCCTCCCCCCCGGGTCTCTCGCAGGCAGGAGTCGGGGAGCACGACGCCCTCCGTGCGCCCCCCCTCCCCACCCCCAAACTGGCCACGTTTCACAAAGTGCAAAATATCAGGAACGGGACGACGCTGCCGGCACTGAGGCGCCCCAATACCACCCCCACCCACCCCACGGGAGCCCTCGGGGGGGCCGGGACCCTCCCCACCCCAGCGGGGGCAGCCACCGCGTTTTATCCAGCTCGGACTAACCCAACCGGCGGCTCCATCCACGTCCTGCGCCGGAGGCAGAGCTCGGGAACGCGGAAGGTCTGCGGGCAGCACGGCAGCACCCCCGGGGTGGGGGGCTCCGAGGACCGAGCCCTGGGAACTAAGCGCAGAGCACCAAAGAAACAGCAGTTTTGGTCAAGCCGAGAGGAATCCGCTCCCTACGGCCTCAGGAAAAAAAAAAAAAAAAAGAAAAAGAGAAATGACGGGTGGGGGGGAAGGAGCCGGCGCGAGGCTGCGGCCACCCGCCCTCCGCAGCTGAAGGAGAAACCTGGGGGGGGGACAGGACGTGACGGACCCAGAGTTTGGGGACGCGCGGCATGAGACGCGTGGCGGTGGCACGAGACGCGCGGCACCAGACGCTCCTCACCCGGGATGTCCCAAACATCACACCCGCGGTCACGCGCCGCGGCTCAGCTAGAGGTTTCCATGCATTTACTTTATTATTTTCAAGTTGACGAACAATATCGATACGACTGGGTCGAGAGTAAGGCTATTTTTCCTTTTTTTTTTTTTTTTTTTTTTTTTTTTTTTTCCCCCCCCGCCCCTGCCCGGGAAAGCTCAGCCGATGCCCGGACACACGGAACCCGCCCGCGAACCGCCCGCACGCCAGAACACGGAGACACAGAAGAGGAAGAATCGTTTATACCTGACTGGTGATGAGGTCTGTCCTATCTTATTCCAAGAAAATGTTTATGTGCATAATATACAGAGGTGCAGCATTTACACGTAGGATATCGTAAAGACACAGAGCTTGCTACAGATGCCTTCGAGTCCTCCAGAGACGCATCCCCTGTCCCCACCCTGCCCCGCCGCCATCCCCTTCCCAGCCTCACGCCGCGATTCCGAGGATTTTTAGTTAAACTATGGAGCGGCGACGCAGAGAGCCGCCCGGCCGGTCCCTCGCCTCGCACGTACGTTACCCTCCGCTTCCCCGCGCCGAAGCCGCCGCCGCCGCCGCCACCGCGGCCCAGTCTCGGGCTTTGCTGAGGTTTTGGTTTTTCATATTTTTCCTCCTTTCAAACGGCCCCCGGCGGGGCCGAGCCCGGAAAAAATTCAGCCGGGAGAAGAGGTTTGAAGAGCTCCTCGCGTCCTTGGAGAAAAAAAAGCAAAGAAACGAAGAAAAGGAGGACACAAAAAAAAAAAAAAAAAAAAAGAGGAAAGAAAAAGAAGAAAAAAAAACAAAAACCAAACCCCGAACCAAAGAATCTGCGCGTCCGCGCCAGCATCTCGAATGGAGGGGGTTGGTTTTTCCTTTGGTTTCTTACTGAAGGCAAAGGCGAGCGTGGGCTGGCAGCCGGCGCGGGTGTCCCCCCCCCCCCGACATTCGCACCTGGGGAGGGGGACGGGACACCCACCCCCGTTTGTGGTCCCTGTGTGGCCGGCGGGGGGACGCGGGGACCCTGAGGGGGGAGCAGGGGCGCGTCCCCGTCCCCCCGCCCCACCAACCAGAAGAAAATCAAAGAAAAAAAGAAAAAAAAAAAAAAAAAGGTCGTTTCTGGGGTCTCTACACTTTGTTCTTGGGTTTGGTTTTTCCCGGGTTTCTCACTAACGCCTGACCCCGCGCCTGGAGGTGGGGGGGGGGACGGGACCCCGGGGGTGTCGGCGGACTCACGGCCACGCTCAGAGTGCTCAAATAAACTGAAAAAAAAAAAAAAAACCCAAACGTGTTCCATATATTTTTTTTTTTTTTTGAGTTTTCCCTTCGTTTTTAGTGCTACTTTTATATATCTGCCGGATTCCAGCCCCGGGGGGGCGGCCGGGGGGGGCCGGGCACTGCTCGTCTGCATCTCGCTTTGGGTGGAGGGAGCTCCTCGTTGGGTGCGGGATGGGGGAGAGGGGATGGGATGGGACCTCGGGGGGGGGGAAACCACCCAATTTTTTTTTTTTTTTCAAGCCCCAAAAAAAAAAAAAAAAAAAAAAAAAAGCTTCAAATTGCCTGCAGCTCGGGAACAGCAACAACAAAGAAACACCAACCAGCTTCGCATCATCTTTAGGTTCTTTTTGAATTTGGGTGAAGTGCCCGCGGAGGATCACGCCCGTCCCAGGCCCCGGGGGCTGCCTCGGCCCCCCCGGTACATTCAGGGTTTGTCAGCAGTTTATATGGCTCAGGGGCCGCAGGGCCGGCAGCCCCTTTCTCTAGCAATGGCAGTGCAAATACACCTTTTTCACTTGAAATGTATTTGTGCTGTTTTTGTTTGTGTTTTTTTTGTTTTTTTTTTTTGTTTTTTTTTTCCGTTTCATTGTGTTTTTTTTCTTTTTTGCTTTTTTTTTTTCTTCTCTCTCCAAACGCAACTTCCCTTTGTTCATTCATTCCCTAGAAACAAACTTTCTTTCTTCTTCTTCTTCTTCTTTTTTTTTTTTTTTTTTTTTTTTTTTAAAAATTAAAAATGAAAAAATAAAACCCAAAGCCACTCTCTTATCCCTTCCGCTCTTGCTGCTCTCTTATCCCGTGGGATGCTTAAAGGGAATCCAGACTCATGCTTTAACGAAAGTGCTTATTACTTGAAGCAAGTGCTTTGGACCAAGGGGGCGGAGAGAAACTTCCTTTTTTTTTTTTTTTTTTGGGGGGGGGGGGGAGGTTGGGGGGGGGGGTGTGTGTGGAGGGGGCAATCCGGTGCCTGCGTATTGGAAATCAAGAGATTTAAAGTAGCATCAAGGTCGGGGGGGGGGGGGGGGGGGCAGAAGCCGAAAAAGTCGCTGCTTGGCGAGAGCAGGACGCGAAGCGGGAATGGTCCAACTTTGGCATAAAGGTTGGGGGGGGGGCGAGGGGGGGGGAAGATTTCAGGGGGGTCCCCAGCCCGGGGTAAAGGGGGGGTGGTGGTGGTGGGGGGGGGAGCGGGCAGGGCAGCGGAAGTTTCCCTCCATCCCTCTTTACAATGCACTAGGGAAACCATCGCAAATCTCGTTTAGCAAAATAATGCATTATTACCAAACACTTTGATTATTACTTAAATTGTCAAGCTGTGCTGTCAAATGTATACAATACAGCGTTAAAGGAGAACAAGACTGGGACCCGCAAGGAAACTGGCCGCGCGTCCCCCCCCCCCCCACACCCCCCCAACCCCCCTCCGGTTCCCTCCCATGTGCTCCCAGGCCACGGCTGCGCTGCTGAAACCTCATTTCCCTCCATCATTTTTTATTATTATTATTTATTATTATTAATTATTATTAGTTTTAATAAGACACAAGGGGAGGGGAGCAAAGAAGATCCTCGCTAAGAGCAACGAACACGCAGGCAGAGATAAAGCATGGCGCTGCGGAGAGGAAACGGAGAAGCCCTTACAGAGATCACATTGATTGTCTCGGCGGAGTTTTAGTCGTCGCGTTGAGCAAAGGTAACACGTCGCAGCACAGAAACAAGGCCAAAAGAGAGATGGGTTTTCTTCTCCAAACAAAGAAACTGAAAACCACAATAATACTCCCAAAAAAAAGAAAAAAAAAAAAAAAAGGGGGGGGGTGTGGGGGTGTGAAGGAAAAGCAGCATTCTCCCTGCGCTCTAAGGAACGCTCTCACCCTGGCTACAGCGAAAAGCCGCGTTCAAGTGAAACGGTGCTGGAGTCCCGTCCCCCGTCAGCGACGCTAAAGCCACGCGGCACCGAGGACCGGGACACGAGGGGCACGAGGGTCCCTCCCGGGGACGGCCCGGCTCCGCTGGAGCCTCTGAGCTTTCCCCGACTGAGGAGGGGAGCGATGGAGCCAGAGCATCGCTCCAGGACGGAGCCATCGCCCCCGGCTCCGCACCCTGCTCTGTCCCTGGGAATCGTTGCCCGCACCCGGGACAGGAGCCTCGGCCCCTCCGCGTGCCTGAAAAAAAGTACTTTAGCCCTTGAAGACGACGGCTCAGGACTTTGGACCCATTTTCCTGCCCCACGGGGAGGGCGAGGGCCAGCAGCGAGAAGAAGAGATAAAGTGATGCCTAAATTCCTCCCAGAAAGGGAAAGAGCTGCAAGAGGCAAGTGCGGACTCGACAGCAATGTAAACAAGTCTCTTTTTCCAGTTCTCCTCTGTAGAATACTGAAAAGGATCTTCAAAAAGGATCTTTTAATTCAAGTTTCGTGAGTTTATTCTGGTTCCGAACTGAGGTAATTCGGTGCAGAAAGGTTAACACTTTCTTTCAAGCTAGAGGGTTGAGGGGGGGGAGCGGGGAGATGCAGGACAGGATCCGACGCCGGCACCGAAGGAGGGGACCCGCCGGCCCCACGAGCCGCTGCCGCCGCTTTGCCGAGAGCGGGGGCGAGGGGCATCGCTTTGCGGAACAGGAAAATCCCTCCGGAGCAGCCAGGAGCTTCTCCCTGGTCCCCACCGCCCGGGGACCGGAGGCCACCATCGCTCCCCGCTCCGAGATCTCGCCAAAGGGGAAATTTCTCGAGTGCTTTGCTAAACCAAGTGCGGTTTGGAAAGGGGACGGGGAGAGCGAGCTCCGCCGGCGAGCAACGGGAGGGCCCCGACCCCGCTTCCCCTTCCGGGGAAAAACTCCCTAATGTGAAACGTGAAGAAAATGTGCTTATCACCCAAAGGCCAAGACTGAAAACTTCATATTTGGTTCTAAGAGTTTGGCTTTGGTAAAAGAAAGAAACAGTGCGAGGGGACCTTCCCCGCGGGCGGCCACCAGCCCCCGCCGGGAGCCTCCCTGGAGCGGCCGGCTCCGACAGCACAACCTAAACCCAACAAACGCCACCCAAAACAGGAGCCACCTTCATTTAGAAACTACTTAATTTAAAAAAAAAAAAAAAAAGACAAATCTAAAAAAAAAAAAAAAAAAGACGTAATACCTTATTTTGGTTACAGAAATGCTTTTTCTCTCTGAAACGCCGGGCAGAAGAGCCACAGCGCGAGGCTGGCGCCGTCCCATCCCCGTCTCGCTGGCAAAAAGGCGGCGAGCGACCCCCAAGGGCTCGGTGGGAGGGAGGGACCCCCTTCTCCCAGCTCCCGTCCCTGGGGGATCCCATGGGACACCCCCAGGAGCCCCGGCCCCGCGTTGGGCTGCGGAGGGGAAGGAGTCAGTGGCGGGGAAAGACGGTTCCCAAAATGCCTGTTGCCCTGTCGGCCCCTTCTCCTTCTCTGCATCCCAGTCTTTGGCTTGGAACAGACTCGCGATATGGAGAAAGAGTATTGGTTTTTTGCACATGATACCATTACAGTAATTCAGAAGGAAAAAACAAACAAACAAACAAACCCCCAAACACCAATGGGAAAAAAAAAAAAAAACAAAACCCCAAAACCAAACAGTGCAACATTCTCGACTGCTTCAAACCTGCATTATAAATATGATTTCTAAAATTTAAAAAAGAAAAAAAAAAACAACCCAAAAACAAACAGAAAAAACCCCCTGATGACCCCACATACACGCACGCTAATGAACCTGCCAAGATGCTGCGTTAGAAAAATAAACACAGACTTACTCAGGGTTGTGAATAAGGACTTTGAAGTGCATTATTTTTTTTCCTTATTAAAAGGCTAAAACTTTCAGAACATTTTTTTATGATTTTTGTTGTTTTTTTTTTTAAAGGTAAATGCTCGTTTCTTTATAAATAACTTTTTTTTTTAAAAAAAAAAAAAAGCAACACTGACTCTCGCGTGGAAACGGCCACGCGAAACAGAGAATGACAATTCCAAAAAAAAAAAAAAAAAAAAAGAATCCAACATTTTGCCAAGAAAACAAACCAAACCAAAAAAAAAAAACAAAACCCAAAACCCCAAAAAACCAAAACCCAACCATCCAACAGAATCCCTAAAGTGCCTGGTGTGGGGAGGGAGGCTCCAGCAGCGCGTCCGCGGCCGGCCGGCCGCGGGGATGGGCAGCAGCACCCGTTTTTGCATATAAATGACAGCTGCCAAAAGGATTCTTTTAGTGTCCCAGGTACAGTAGATCTTGATTCAAGTGTTTGTATTGGAATCGAAGCGTGAGGAAAAGAAGTGACTGCGAGAGAGGAGCAGTTACAGTGGCACTTGGCGGGAGCTAACACCCACCCCAGCGCTCGCCAGACCAGCCGTTTCCCCAAGACCCCCCCCAGCCCCCAAATCCCACCAAGAGTTCAGGCTTCCCCATCCCGGCCGGGCGCTCGGGGGTGTCCCAGGCACTGGGAAACGTCTCAACCGATCTCAACCCACCCCCCAAAAGCCGGGAGACGGACAGACAGACAGACCCCCCCGTCCCCGTCCCCGTCTGCGGGGCAGCCATGGTGGCTCCGCCGGGAGAAGGCCGAAGCCCGCAGCATCCATCCCCCTGCCCGGCCGCCGGAGGGGTGCGAGCATGTCCCAAGCGGGAGAGGATGGAGAAGGGGTCAGGGGATGGGAACAGCTGCTCGTTAAGCCAATTAACAGCTTTGGCCCAGCCAGAAAGAGGAAGCGCTGAACTCTCGGCCTACCCGGCCACTCTAGAAGGCCTGCCCAGTCTTGTTCTCCTTTAAAGTGCCCTATATTTATAGAATTTCTAAATAAATATAATAAGATATTAGGTCACCCATAGTTTAAGCTACTCCGAGTAACAGCCGTCCAAGCCGATGGCGTTGTGCCGGTCCTTGCTGTAGGGGCAGGCGCCGCCGTTGGGCAGGGCCCCGCAGGCGGCCGTTTTGGCTGCGATGCCGCAGTTCTTGAGGAGGTTGAAGCTGAAAGAGCTGATGGCGTCTTTAGGTGGGAAAGGCTTCATGGTGGAGAGGATAAGTGCCAGGCAGTCGGCAACGTCCTTGTTGGGGGCGCATGCCAAGGCTGGGGTATGACCTAGAACAAAACCAGGGGGGAGTGAAGAACCGCCCCGAACGGGCACTTTCCCCGGGGGAAAACGCTTCGACGGGGGCAGTTTTCCCCCCCGCGTTGAGGGACACGGGCATCTATTTGTCTTTATCTCGAAAGACCCCGCTTCTGGGCGCCGGCAATGCCTGCAATCGCCGCAGCCGCCGCTTTGAAGCATGCCAGGCTCGGCAAGGAGAGGAATAAAAAGGCCTCAGAAGCCCTGGCAGCGCGGCAGACGCGATGATATTTTTCACAACTTCAAGGTGTTCCAGCAGCGCAAGATCTCTGCTGGGAGAAAAAGCTTCTGGCCACAAAAAAAACCAACCAACCAAAAAAAAAAAAACCAGTTTCTGCCAACTTGCGAGCGAGTCAACAGCTTATTGCTGGGCTGGTTTTGTGCCTGGCAGCAGAGCCAGACAGCCAGCAGGAGACGCATGGTGGGGGTAAAAGACATATTCCAAACACCTGTGGGACCTGGAAATGCTTTTACAGGGGATCGCAGGGCGCTGACGTCCTCACCCCGGCTGTTGCCGCGATGCCACGAGCTGAGAACGTGCCGCTCAACCGCGGAATGGATGGAAAAATCCCTCTGATCCCGGCTGAGCGCTTCCCCAGGCAGCCCCCCGACCCCTGGGGACATCACACTGAACCCTCTTCCCCCAGGTACCCGCGAGGAAGACGCACCTTCTTCATCCACAGCCAGCACGGTGGCACCTCTGCTGAGCAGGGCCTGGACGACGGAGGCCAGCCCGTTCCGAGCTGCGATGTGGAGCGGCCTGGGGTGGAGGGGATGGGAGAGGAAAAGGTGGCGTCAACCCGGCAGCGGAGCCTCCTGCCTCAACACCCCGTGTTACAACAAGGGGACCCACGAGCAGCTCCCGAGGGCAGAAACCCAGGGCCTGACGGCTCCTGAGCTTACCCGCTCGCGCACCGAGCGGGGGCAGAGCTCCTGCCACCCCTGAAGCATCACCCCCACCCAGCAAAGCCCTGCTTTCACCCCCCGTCCCCCCCGCCCCGGTGCCAGCTGTCCAAATACTCACATTTGCAGAGCACTGTTACTTGCATTGATAAGGCCAAGGTCTTGGGTTTCCCCCAGGATCAACAAGGCACACTTTTCATGGCCCTGGAAAGGAGATCGGACTGTTTTTAGTGCCGGAGCAGGACGGCAGGGGCAGCGGAGGGGACCTGGTGCTGTCTGAGCGGAACGGGATTCCCCGGGATACAGAAACGTTCCCTAAAACCGACCGCCTGCAACAGTTCACCACTTTGGCAGGGCCTGAGAAGGCGAGCTGCTGTCCCTTCCATCTCCCCTGCAGCGTCTCCTTCTTTGCGTGGACACACTGATCGCAAACCTCCTGCTCCGGAATCACCACGAGCTCAGAGGGGACCCCCCGGAAAAATACAGAGGGGGCTGTGCTACAACCTAAACAGCTCAAAACTGAATCAGGAGCAAATGTGCAGGTCAAGACAGGTCAGCATGCAGGCAGAGCAAGCCCAGGGCCCTCGCCTCCGCTCCGGCAGGGCAGGAGCAGGCGGACAACCCTTCTCATTACGGCGGCCAGGCTGAAGGTGACGGTGACCGCAATCACAGCTGCGAGCGGCCGGCTCCCTACCTTGCTGCAGGCCAGGTGAAGAGCTGTGTTCTTGTTGACATCCAGCACAGTTATATTTGCTTTTGCTTGGTACAGCAGGAACTCTGAAACGAGGAAAGACAGCTGCTGTTGAGAAGCAGCGGCACAGAACCCGGCAATGTGGGGCAGTGGCCATGTGCTGAGGGGGCAGGCTGCCCCAGCGTGCCCAGGAGGAGAGGGACAGCCCAGCTCCTGCGGGACGCGGTGACGGAGGAGGCACAGGGAGGCTTCACAGCCTGCGCTGGGGAAAGTGGCTGCCAGCCACGTACCGACTGCTGCGGTGTGCCCGTTCTCAGAAGCCATCATGAGAGGAGTCCTCCCCAGCTTGTCAGTCGTGTCCACCTCGGCTTGGTGGCGCAGAAGCAGCTGTAAACCATGGATGTTGTCTGCAAAGGCAGCAGCGTGAAGGGGTGTCCTGGGAAGAGGAGAGAGCGGGTAAAAAGGAGGGCACAGCACCCACCCCAGCCTACAGACACATGTGGGGACACCACAGTCCCTTTGTGCCACGGGAAGTCACGTGGAAATCACTGCAGGAGTCACAGCCACCACCCAGCAGCACCGGGGACGAGCCTGCGCTCACCTTCCTTTGGCATCTCTGCTATTAACAATCTTGGCACCTAATGCTTCCACCAGCATTTCAGCAGTGCCGTCCTGGTTGTTAATTCTGCGGTAGGGACAAGAAGGAAAGTTAGAACAAGACTAAGCAGCATTATCACGTCTGCAGTGGGAGCGAGCAGCACATTCCCGGGGCTTGGATGCAAAGAGTAGCTGGTCTGGAGTTGTTTAGGGTAAAACACCCCTTCACCCTTCTTGGTATTACTCAAGGAAATGCAGTACCACGCCAGACAACAGCCTTGCCTGGCCCTCTGCTGCTACGGGTCCCACGCCAGGCACAACGTGGCCATGCCTCCACCCTCCTCATCCCTCCACAGCTGCCCAGGGCAGCACATTCCTTCCTCTGCCGGCTGCAAACCAAGGAATCACCGTCAGCCCCCAACCCCTCTGCAGGACTCACACCACCCCAGACACCTCGGAGGAAGGCGGCACAGGACAACGTGGAACCCTTCTCCCACTAGAGCCCATCTGCAGAGCCTCGTGGGAAGCCCGCAGACTTCCTGAGACGCTCCACAACCAAAGAGCAGAGACGAGCCATCCAAGAAGGGCAGCAAAGGCTGAACCATCAGCCCTTGGCAGCTCCATTAGCTCCATCGAGCTGAAAGCCTGCTGGCACGGCAGCCTGTACATGACAGCCCTGGCTGTGCTGCGTGCAGCCAACGAGGCAGCTGCTTTACAGCTCCCCGGGGACCTCCAGCCGCCCAGCAGCTGCCCCCCTGCCACAGGGGGAGCTGAGATGGGCAGGTGGTACCACCCCCAGGAGCTGCTGCTGCCCAGGAAAGAGCCCTTGGCAAGAAGGGCAGGGTTTGGAGCTTCTCCGCTCGGACCACGAACCCCCTCTCCCACATCACCTGGCTGGGAAGAACCCAGGGCAGGTCCCGGGCGCCACTTACACTGCACAGTGCAATGGAGTAAAGGGGTTTCCTTCTAGGTACGCAAACGGATTGTGTTCAAGTAACAATTCAAGACAATCTTCATGTCCTGTGAGGAGAGAGGGACAGAAATACATCAGTACCCAGCCTGCGGTTCCTCACCTGTAATAGAGCAAGAAGGGACAGATGTCCCCTCTGGTTCTCCCCACATCCAAAGGGGACCCAGACGTCCCAGAGGCTGCCCCGGACCAGTGGCACCAAAGCGCCCAAACAAACCCATTCCCAGCAGAGGCAGATGTTTTGTTTCCTCTCCGGCAGCAAAGCTGCTGCACTTCAGGAGGTTTCTAATTCCACACCACCTCCTGAAGGACTTCACAGCCATGTTGCTAGCTTCCCTTTGAAACGCTGAGACTCCCCTTCCTGTTGCCGTATCAGTCCCACCATTCCCTGCAGCCAGGGTGACGGCCAAGTAATCCTATCAATCCAGCAGTCCTGGAGGAAGCAGGCTCAGCTGTTCTATAATAGCTGTTTTCAATATTTCATTCCTTTTTTTAAGGAGCTTGGCAGGGGGAGAAAAACTCCCTGCCTGCCTCCCTCCCAGATTCGTGCCATCCTTTCCACCACTGGGCTGACAGCTCCCAAAGCAAAGGGATAACCTGGCTCTTCCTGGCTCCCTCCTCCCCATCGATAGCCGGAGCAGCGGTGGGTGGGGGCCCAGCCCAGGTCCTTACCACTGTATGAAGCCCAGTGCATCGGTGAGTAACCGCTGTAGTCCACCACAGAGTCCAGAGGGTCAGTAGAGAGGGCTGCCTGCAGCAGGGTCCTCAGGATTTCTAAGTGCCCGCACGCCGACGCAAAGTGGATCGGGGTCCGGCCTTTGAAATCCCGACACAGAACGAAGGCATCGTGGTCCAGCAGGGCAGCCAGGCAGTCCTCACAGCCCGTCACAGCCTGTGCCCAGGAAAGAGGACCAGGAGGTCAGATCTCACCCTTCAAACGTTTAACAACAGAACTACCCCCTTCTTCCACAGCATCCTTCTCAAACGCTGCACCTCAGGAAGGGAAAATGGGCTCTTTCACTGAGGACTCTTGCAACGAAAAGAAACCACCGGCTTGTTCTCCAAGCAGCCTCTGTGCACGATGACGAGCAGAAGCTCGTCCCGGCCCCAGGGATGTACTCACCCCTCGGTGCAGGGCGGTCCTTCCCCTCTTGTCCGCTGCGTCGGCTGTGGATCCCTTCTCCAGCAGGAGGTGGACACAGTCAACGTGGCCATTCATGATCGCCAGCATCAGTGGGGTTCTGCAGGGGGGAGAGGCAGCAGGGCTTGGAAATCAGCCACGTTCAAGCATTGCCCCCTCTCCCCTGTCCCAGCCACCCCGCAAGGGCCTGACCCCGTGCCACACAGAACCCAAGAGAAACATCCCGATAAACTCACTGGCCGTGGATGTCCATGACGTCGGTGATGTCTGCCCGCTCCCCGCTGTCTATCAGGAGGTGCAGGGAATCGGTGTTCCCGTTGGCAGCTGGAGACAATGCAGGAGGAAAGGAGGAATCACACACGCGTTCAGACGGGTCCCCTCCTTCCAGCCACCGCCGCAAACCAAAGGAAGGGGCTCGTGCCCAGCAGTCAGGCACACGTGGCTGAGCAAATTCGTTAGGTGGTTGCCAGGCTACAGGATTGATTAGCACGTGCACGGGCTGAGCTGAAGACACGTGTGTGTGCAGAAGCTG
Organism: Chroicocephalus ridibundus; assembly: GCF_963924245.1. Taxonomy (NCBI): domain Eukaryota; kingdom Metazoa; phylum Chordata; class Aves; order Charadriiformes; family Laridae; genus Chroicocephalus; species Chroicocephalus ridibundus. The sequence continues at coordinate 3,393,600 of NC_086307.1, forward strand.
CTGGTGTTGTCTCTCCCACCCGCTGCTGAGCCGCTTGGACCCTTGGCTTCTGCTGGCACATCACAGCAGGCTGCGCTGGCCCCATCCTGCCTCTAAGCATCATCCTGAACCACGGCACCTTCCCTCTCCCCAGACAGCAGCCGGGTGAACGGGCATCCTCGGCAGCGGTGGCACCGATGGCTGGAAGGGCTCTGGACACACTCCCTTGCTGCCCCCAACCGTCCCCTGCCCCATCTGCCCTCCGTCACCTGCAGCATGGAGAGGGGTCCACTTCCTCTTCCTCTCCTTCACCAGGGCGGACGCACCGTGGCTGGTGAGCACCTCCACGCACTCCGTGGAGCCTCTCTCCGTGGCGAGGTACAGCGCCGTCCGCCCCTTGTGGTCCCGCACGTCGAGGTTCACGAGGGTTTCGGCAAGTGTCTTTAGGGCTTCACAGTGACCATTATAGGCCTGAGGACAAAGCAGACCACGATAAAGCGGTGCCTGGAGAGGCTGAATCCAGAAATCCCCACCTTGGGACAATTCCTGAGCCCTGGGTCCCTCCAGCCAGGTGAGCTCCTGCCCAGCCATTGCCTCTCGTTTGCACTTGGGTCCCACACAAAGCCCTTGCCCACTCCCGCCCACACTCAGACAAAGGAGGTGGCTCCAAACAGCAGCAACCAGAAAGCCCTGCAGAGAGCAAGGAGTTTAACACACAAATCGAAGGGACTTTGACCAACGGCCTACAGGGAAAGCTGTTCCCCAGCCAGCGGCACCTTCCCTCCATTGCCCCACTCCTCACCGACGGCTGCGGGGACCCAGCCCGCGCTGCCTGGGAGCAGGCACCTCTCCAGGGCTCAGCGTGAACCCCACAGGCAGCCAAGTGCCCTCCGCAACCCCGGGGTTGGGCCAGCCATACTTACAGCTAAGTGCAAAGGGCTGACTGGAATGGTGCTTTCCACGTCCTCCAGGCAGTTAAAAGACATTTCCAGGAGCTGCAACGACAACAACACAACACCATAACTGATCCCGGACTCTCGGAGGCTTTGACGGACACCCTAGAATCATAGAATCATAGAATTGTTGAGGTTGGAAGGGACCTTTAAGATCATCGAGTCCAACCTTTAGCCTACCCTGACAAGAGCCACTTCTAAACCATGTCCCTCAGTGCCCCATCTACCCTTTTTTTAAACACCTCCAGAGATGGTGAATCCACCACCTCCCTGGGCACCTCCCTGTCCAGCAGCAGGCTGCAGAGGGGTTCGAAAAGCTGCTCATCTGCTTCAGAGCAATCTGAATTTCAGGACGGGACCTTCCTTAACCTGGCTTTGGGCCCTACACAGTCAGTCAGGTCAAGTCCCTGCTATCCCGAAGCCTCCCCACTACTCGTATGATTTCCTACGCCCACACGGCCGCGAGCTTACCCCGTAACAACGCGGGCACTTCAGAGTTACAAGGCATTTTCTGTACTGCAAGAGTTCTTCCTTGGCACGGGTCTCCAGGCTTTCTTTTAAAAGCCCAGCCTTGCTCTATTTGCCAGGGATTTAAGCAAGACATCCATACGTCCCCGTGTGCCAGGTAACAATCTCAGGCATCTCGCCCAGGCCCAGGTCTTTCCCGCCATGATGTTCCCAGCACAATGGCTCCCCAAAAGTCCCCGTGCTTTTTAATCAGCACATCTCCCTTCCTCCTGGACAAGCCCTAACACCGTCGTGCCTACAACAGGCAGAGTCCTTTAGCCACACCGTAGGGCTTGACGTGTTCCTTAGGGGGGGCTTCCCCCCCTTCTCCTGGCAGCACAGAGGGTTTTCTCGGGCTCACTCACCAGTTCAAGGTTCTGCCTGTTGCCGTACGCAGCTGCATAGTGGACAGCGGTATATCCCTGCTTGTCCCGGAGGGATGGGTCAGCACCATTATCCAGCAAGAACTCTAAACAACTGCGACGAGCAAGAGAATGGGGAGACGAAGAAAAAGGGGAGGTTGGAGAGGCAGAGCTTTGCGGGCCCACCCCCCCGCCCCCCACCAGCTTTGATCCCAGAGCGGATGCTGTACTGATCCCCTCAAGACACGGAGCACATGCAAAGCGCACGGGAAGCGGGGACCGGGAAGCGATGGCCAGGTTTGCCTCCAGGATCAAATCAGCAGATGTTTCCTCCAAGGCATCACTGCTCAGTTCAGCGTGAAGCAGAAGCAAGGCATTTCTAGCGGCTGCATGCAGGGGTCTGGGAAAGGGGTAAACAACAAACAACTGCCAGATGGAGCTGCGGCGCGGACTCACAAGAATGCCTCCTTCAGCCTGGACTCCTTCAGTGGCTCCTCATCAGTGTCATGGCTGTTTCCTGAATGAGTCTCTGCTCTGAAAGGTCAGAGACCTGCATCAGTTCGCTGACCGTCCCCCTCCTACCCACGCTCCTCCAAGCGCTCCCCTCTGCGCAAACCACCGAGCGCCAGCAGCAGGGAGGTGGCCAGGGAACAGCAGAGCATGGCCGCCCAGCCGTGCGCCATCGTCTCCAGCCCCCAACAGCGAGGAGCGGGCGCCCCGAGACACTCACCTCCTGTACGTATCCGAAGCAGCAGCATAGTGTAAGGCGGTACAGCCTTTACAGTCAGCCTCGTTAATACTGGCTCCTGCCGTGACCAGCGTCACCGTACACTGATAGCTGCCGTTGGCAGCCGCGTAGTGCAGTGGAGTTCTGGGGAGGGGGGGAAAGGAGAAGGGGGTTTAGCAGCGCTGCCGGTCACACAGATGGAGAAACTCGCCTGGCACCAAGGCAGGACCCAGGGAGGCAGCCACCCCCCCAGCTGCTGAAGGAGGGAGCTCAAAGGTTTGGGTCAGCAGCTCCTTCTGAAGAGGCAGAGCTGGACCTCTTGGGGTGAGAGGGGGTGAAGGAAGCAGATTTAGACACCGAATGCAGCAAAGCTCTTAGGAATGTCCCAACCCAAACCCAGGCTCGGTGCGCTCCAGCTGTTTTAGGACTGGAGGAATCACCCTCGCTCCCTTGCAAGACCCACAGCACGCTTACCTTCCGAATTTATCTCTCCTCCTCAAGTCAGCACCGCTGCTCAACAGCAAATTAAGACATTCAACGTTCCTACGGGAGGTAGGGAGATGAGTTAGACACCGATCGGAAGGAACCGCAGCAGGAACGCGATCTCCTCCTTGTTGCAGACAAGACAGCCCCGCTCCTCACCCGCACGGACGTGCCGAAGCTCAATTCGGCTTCTCATCTTTGGGCAGCGCAAGAGCCGCAGCCATGGCTGGATGCTGCGTACACAAAGCTCTTCCCTGCTCTCCAGTGAAACAACCCTTCATGCTTCCTGCCTTACCGGCGCTATCCCGCACCGCGCGGAGCTCTCAAACAAGCAGGCAATTATCAAGAGACATTAGCCATGGCATTAGTGCAGCTGACGCACTGGATTTTTATGCTACAAAAAAGATGTAGGTTTTCTGGCTTCTGCGTCAGTGCTCTGGTCCCGCCGCTCAGACAGGGTAAGAGAGCTGCGATGCCGAGGGACGGCTCCGGGGACGGCTCTCAAGCATCGCACAGACGTAACGGAGACGAGGTCCTCCATGGGACTCCACGCCTCTGCCGTATTGCTGCAGCCGCATTCCCCCTCAACGCACCGCGTGAAATCAAACTCCCTGGCAAACAATACGAGGCATTTACGCAGCCAGCTAAATCCCTGCTGCTTTTTAGGCATCAGCTCGTGAAGCCCTTTACAAACTCCCAGCCAAGGAAGCATCTTAGCCCCATTTTAAAGAAGGGTAAACAGCCACGGAGGGGAGCGACCCAGGATGAGTCACAGAGTCAGCGGCAGAACAGGGCCAAAAGGTTTCCATTTTCATTCCTGCTTGAAACACAGGTTTCCGCTCTCCCCCACAGCCGGGAACGGCACCCAGGGGTCCGACTCCCAGCCCTGACCAAAGCACTGCGCTGGGCTGCCCATGCTGGAGCCGAGGTTTGGGCTGGGGGGCAGGCAGCGACCGCCCTGGCGGCAGCGTGGGACCGGCGCCCCGTGCAACAGCTCACCCTCCAGAAGCAGCAGCGTGGAGGCAAGTCCTCCCGAGGTTGTCAGGCGTGTTGATATCGAAGCCTGCAGACAGCACGTGCTCATTGCTCAGCGAGGAGACGATACTGTACAACTGACCTGGGGGGACAGGAGGGACAGGGGGTCAGGGGGAAGCTGGAGGGTCCCCTGAGTGCCCCCACTGCAGGAGGGGCGGCCGAGCCACTCACCTGAGGAAAGTAGCTTACGGCAACAGTCTGAAAATCCAAAGAGAACAGCTAAGTGCAGAGGGAACATGTCGTGGATCCCACGCCTGCCGGGAGACGAGAAGGGAGTCAGGATGGAGCATTTCTGCATCCTCCAGCCCAGGGCAGGGGAAGGGCGGAAAAGCCTTTCCCTACCTTGCAGTGTCAGCACCATTCGTCATCAAAGTACTAATTAGCAGCTCGTGGCCATATCTAGCAGCAACATGGAGGGGGGTATTGCCGTATTTGTCCGCACAGTCAATCTCGCTGCCTGGAAAGGAAAAACCAAGTGTTTTGCCAGTGAGTCTCTGCGTTCTAGTCCTGAGCAGCCCAGGCTGTTCCGACGGCCGCGTCCCTGTCTCAGGGACACAGCTAACAACTCCAGTCCTTTCAGCATCATGCAGCAGGAGAACTGCAAGCTGCTCTCCGAGCCGAGTGCTTGCTTGTATCCTGCAAACCCAGGGCATTAGATCTCTCCCCTTGCCCCTGGAGGGGATGTATTCAGCCCCGGAGGTCTCCAGCTGAACCCCTGGGGTGTCTGCCAAGCCTGCAGTCCTCTTACAAGAATATTGTCTTTCAGGCTGGACGTGGCGGTGGGAATGCTCTTTGGCTGCTGCAGCTCTGACACAGCTGGAATTTCAGTCCCCTGGTTTACACTTCGCTGCCCTTAAGGGCACGCACGTTCCCTGCCACCCCCGAGCAGCACAGGGCCACCGGCAACAGCCCCAAGAGCACAGAAGTGAATCTGAGTGATAATTGTAGAGCTCCTAAACGCTCCGAGCAAACACTCAGGGAGGTCCTGGAGGCAGGTGCTGAGAAGCCACAAGAAAAGGCCGGGGTAGCCCAGGGCCGGAGGAAGAAGCCACTCACCATTCTGAATGAGGATCTGCGAACGCGTGAACCGTCCGTGAATGGCAGCCATGTGCAAAGGGCTCTTCCCTTCCTTACTCTGCAGAGAGCAGAAAACCACGTCGCATCAGGCTTCCCACCACCCTTCCCCGAGCTCTCCCACTGGGCCGCGGGTCCCCGCTCCCCCCATCCCCTCGGTGCCAGACCTGAAAGTTGACATCGGCCCCATTGTTGACGAGGAGCTCTAGACACAGGGCCCCATTGGTAGAGACGGCAGCAAAGTGCAGAGGGGTGAAGCCCTTCTCGTTAGGCTGATTGACGTTGGCGCCGTAATTGACCAGCTCGTTGGCCACGGCATCTTGGCCCATGTAACAGGCAATGTGAAGTGCAGTGTTACCGAAGGAATTTGGTTCATCGATCTGTGGGAGCAATACACCCCGGAGGATTTGGGGATTCAGAAACACACAAAAAAAAAAGGCAGCTGAGAACCAGCCAGGGCTCCTGCTGCCACCCAGCACCCTCTCCTGCTCCTGGCTCCAAACTAGCCTGCACCCAAGCCCACCCTCCTCATAGCCGTGGGCGTCTTACCTCGACTCCCAGCCTCAGCAGGTGACGCACGACTTCGATCTGGCCGCTGGCCGCCGCGGTGTGCAGCAGGGTGTAGCCCTTCTTGTCCTTACACATCACATCGGCTCCTCGGGCCACCAGCAGCTTCAGAACCTCCAAATGCCCTGTCCGGGAGACAGCGGTAAGAGCCAGGGGACCCCAGAAAACGGAGACCTGGGAACAGCGGCCTTTGGGGAGCCCCACCACCCTGAATGGTGAACCCATAGCCAGCAAGCAACACGGGAGAAGAAACCGGACCGACGTCCGTGGGGAAAACCTACCTAGGAAAGCTGCCCAGTGGATGGGCTGGCGGTCCTTCTTGTCGCAAGTACTCAGGCTGGCCCCTTTGTTCAACAGCAGGTTCACCATCTAGACGGGGAGAAGCGGCGAGAGGCAAGGCTGAATTCCTCCCCGCTTGCGCAGACAGAGGTGCCTTCGCCACCTGCGAAGCCCGGACCCAGGAAGGGGGACACGTGTGGGGTGTCCTGTGGCCCAACCCGCCTGTCCTACCTCGAGGTGGCCGCTGTGCACGGCGTGGTGCAGCGCCGTGCGGCCCGTGCGGTCCGCGACATTGACAGTGCTCAGCAGGGGGATGATGGCCTCCACGCACTTGGTGGCCCGGTTGGCAGCGGCGACGTGCAGAGGCGTTTGCCAATACTTGTCGCGGGCATTGACGTCTGCCGAGTGCTTCAGGAGGAGGTGAAGTGCCTTCTGGCGGGAGCAGAGGAAAGCAGAGCTCGAATCCAACCCGCTGGAGCCCCCAGAGCCCTCCAGCCGGGTGGGGGAAGCTGCGGCTCGGTCCACCTCATGCTTTCAGCACGCACAGGGCCGCCCAGATCCACCCCGAGAGCCAGAGGGGGCTGAGCTGAAACTGCACCGCACACTCAGGTCTGGCTTCTCCCCACCCCGCCAAAGGAAAGGACTTGTTTGCTTTCGTGTCCCCCACACCATTTTGAAGCCTCCACTATGGCTGTGTTTCAGGATGTTATCACAGAGAGAGGGCGAGAGAGGTAAAGACAGCGTGAGAGAGGCTCCAAGACCGAGCAGGGAAAAGGAATCTTCCCTACACAAATCCTCCAGCTTTCAGCTGGGCAGCTCCGGCTCCTTCCAGGCTGGAGTTTGGTGTGTGGGACCCAAACGAGCCGGGCTCATCCCACCCGAGTGCAGCTGTGAAACGGCTCCCCGGGGGGGTACCGGCACGGGAGAAATACCTCCGAGCCATGCGATTTCCCTGTAAGTGAGCGTTCGCCCGTGACTCATGAGGTGCAAAGCGCCCGGGGGATGACAAATGTGACCCACTGACCTATATTTGGTAATTATTTCCCCCTTGTTGCTGGTAGCGGCTGTTTGCCGCAACCCCACGTTTTCCTTGCTAGGGTTTGCAGGCTGCCCGCTTCCACGCAGCACCGCAGCAGCGCTTCCAACAATCCCAGCCCCACGGCTCACGCTCTGTTCCTTTCTCCCGGGGCTAACCGATACCACTCCCGGCTGGGAGAAGCACGTGAAACGGCCGGGCAGTCCGTAAACCCAGGAATCCTAGGGAGCAGGCTCCAGGCAGGAGAAGTGGCGAAGCACAGAGGCATTTCGGGAAGGCTGCTCTCAGGAGCTGGCACTGCCGGAGCCCTGTGCCAAGCATCCCGGGGAAGAAGAGAGCGAGGGAGGTGACTCCCCAGCATATCTGAGCCGAGGCAGAGAAGGAAACCGAGCGTGCTCAAATTCACAGACAAGCGGCACTTCAGACCTGACAGGAAAACAGTCTCGGCTTGCCGAGCTCCCGCGTTTTAGCGGCTCACAGTAACTGTCCACACACGTTCGCAGCAAATGCCTTCAGTAGAGGTTTGCGCTAATGTGTTTCATCCCGCGTCTGCTGCCGATTAAGACAGTTCGTGCAACCAGCTGATGTGTGGTAACTCGCCCTGGATGTCAGTCAGGGCTTCGGATCCCCTGGCTCCAACCAACACGACCGCAGAGTTTCTTGCTCTCCGGCAACTCAAAACAGGACAAAGTTAAGTGGGATGAAGTTAAGCCCACAAAAGCTAAACGTCAGGAAATCTTTCCAACAAGATCCGTTGGAATCAGCTCCCGAGAGAAAGGGTGAGAGCCCCATCATCCCTCAAAGAAATGTAAAGCTGGATTAGACAAAGCCCTGGGGAAGGGGGGAAAGGCAGGGAGGAGGATGTTGTGGGGAAAACACACATGCTAATTCCTGAAGGATGGAGGCAAGGGAACCGAGGAGATTTTTTTTCCAGCTCCCATTTTCAGCCTCTGAATTATGCCTTCGTCCCCTCTCCACTCGAACAAGACCACCCATCCCAGCCAAAAGCAGGCGAGATGGAAAAGAGAAGGAGAAGCACGGCCCCCTCCTCCCACCAGCGCCCAGCGCCCCCCTGCACGGAGCAGGCAGAGCCAGAGGGAACCTACCTCGTTACGAGAAGCCGCAGCGCGGTGTAACGGGGTGAGCCAAACAGTGTCCTTCGCGTTAACGTTAGCACCTGAGGAGGAACAAAAGGAGGGATCAGGGGGCAGACAAGTGACCGGCTGCCCCGTTTCCAGCGTCCCAGGACAGGTCTGCAGCCGCCTCTGAGGCGCCCACCGGGCAAAAGTGCCGCTTCTGCTGCGAGAGGGGACCTTGCACCGAGCCGTAGGTGGGACAGACCCTGTGAACTGCGAGAGGAACGAGCTACACCCCCGGGGAGACCGTGCTGGTGCGCTGCAAGGGAGATGGCAGGGCACACGCTGAAGAGACAACATCTCCCTGAGGGCCAGCTTCCCCGCTGAGCCAAAAAAACACATCCAAGACCCAGCGAGCAGTTGTGCTCCTTGCTTTAAAACAAGGCCACTTGAGACAGAAAACCAGAGCATTTCCTGGGAGCTGCGGTCGCTGTGGGCTGTGCCTCCGTATCAGGAAGGAAAGGTGAGAGATTACTGCCACCCCAGCTCCAGATTTGTGGTACGCACTCAGGTCCCACGACCCCTGAAGCCCCTGCCCTTCTTTGCTGCTGAGAACTCAACACGCAGGCACGAAAAAATTTAACACAGGGCACATAAGGGCACCCCACGCTCTGCAGACAGGGCCGAACATCCCCGATCCTGTTTAACAAGCCCTCAGCAAAGGATTTCTCCAAGTCTCTCCTTGTCGGGTCACATAGGATCAGGCCGGCCTTGGGGTTCCTCCACACCAGCGGCAAGCAGCTGCAAAGCCCACGGTGCCCCGAGGTGTGCGCTGGCGAATGGCAGACGAGGAGACTCCCCGGTCTGCACCGCACAGGCGCAGGACCCAGGCACGGGGCTGAGGGTCTCTGGAGGGAACCGAAGGGCAGCTTTACGCCAAGTAACACAAGCCAAAAGCGAGGAAAATCCCCCGTTTCTCAGCCGACCCCTCTCCACGAGCAAGTGAAACTCTGCTCCCCTGAGCGTCTGGCGTTCAAGGCGACCCCTCGTACCTCCTTCTAACGCCGAACACCTTGCACACATCCCCCTCCTGGCTTGGTTTCCACCTCTGCTATTTCAGTTCCAAGGCGCTTCTCTGTCTGAACAAACCTCTTAGGATTATGGCAACGTTTCCTAATCTCCCCCTTGGCTGCAACCCCACCGGCTTAAGCATGAGCACACGGTTCCTTGGAAGGCGACCAAAAACTATTGCTCTGCACCCCTAAGGCCAGAGGAGATCAGAAAAGCACCTTAAAGGCAGCGCCAGCTCTCGAGCCGAGTACCCTGAGCCTTGGCCCTTACCTGACAGTATTAGGAGCTCGAGGATTGCAACATCTCCTATGTAGGCAGCAGCATGCAACGGCGTTCGTCTTTCTTGGTCCTGAGCGGGGATGTAAGAAACAAAAACCGTCTGTGAGCTTCGAGGGCAGGGAGATGCCTCCATTCCAGCTTGCCCCAACACCTCCCGTAAGCACGTGCAGCATCTCGGGATGGGAGACAGGGAGAAAACCGCTTAAACTCAGCACCCTCCTGCGGCGTTCCAGGGGTGCGCTGCCCTTCCGGAGCTCCCCAGGTGCTGGGGTGGCCGGAGCAGAGGGCACCTTGGCCATAAGCCCAGGACAAGACGGGGATGCTGTGAGGGCTCTGGTCGCTCGTTTCACCCCCCCTCCGACTCCCCGGAGACCGACCCGACCCGGCTCTGGCGCTGTCGGACTTAATGAACGCCTGCAAAGCACTCTGCGATCCCAGATGAAAGCCTGGCCGCGCTCCGCCAGTGCACAGGCTGTCCCATTCCGCACGCTTTTATCCTCTCGGCCAACAATAAAACCCACAGAATTACAGACAGCTCCAACACCCGACCCAGACCTGCCGGCTGCCGAAGGGCAGGAAGGTGCAGAAGCCCCTCTCTGATCTTAGATTGGATGAGCCAAAGAAAAAATACCGTTCACTTCTGTTTAGTCAGGGCCGGGCCCTGGGTAACCTCTGCCTCCGGGCGTTTGGTTCAGGCTTCCCTTGGGGAACACGCCATGTACTAAAGCCAAGAAGCAAACACGGAAAGAGACAGAAGAGTTTCAAGCCCCATATTTTGTGCTTGGGGGGGGCGGGAAAAAAAAACACCAAAACGTAATTGCTTTTCATTGGGTTAAAAACTGTTTGGAAAATGGTGGTGGTTTCATTATTTATTTTTTTTTGGTCACAACTTGTGCTTGCACAACCAGGCAGGAGGATGTGAAAGTGAAACCCAGCTGGCAGGTCACTGAACAAGCAACAACATTTCCAAACCTGCACACAAAAAGGAAATTAAGTGTTAACAATTGTGGTTTTATTCCTTCGGCAGCTGCGCGAGAGCTCAGCGAAACAATCCCAATCCTCTCTCCGGACAAGAGAGGACGAAGAGCTGCCGGCTCCCCAACCAAAGCAGTCGTGGAAAAAAAAAAAAAACGACCCACAACCCACGCTATCTCTGTGTAATAAGCAAAGGTACAATCGAATCGTTAGTCCCGCTGGCACGCGGGCACCAGCGCGGGCCGCCCTCACCTTCCCGGGATGCCAGCCAGCGTCCGCCCTTGACCTCGGGGGTTTAACACCACGAGCCTTGGGTGTGCACCGGCCCCGGCTCCGCAGGCTGGGTCGGGCGAACGCCCTGATGAAGGGCTCGGCGAAACAAATAGGAACGTGCCAAAAATCCGGCAGCCGCCGGCAGCACAGCTGGGAGCGGCACGGCCCAGAGCCCCGGTTTAATGCCACGGCTCAGAGGAGACGGTGAACCAGAACGGGCTGCTCTTGCCCAGAGCTCACAATTTCGCCCGGCTTTTGGGCTGAGAGCGCAGGAATTGCTGACCCGGCACCAGTCCAACTGTGCCATCATGTCAGGCTGCGTTCCTTATCTGCACATCTGCCGCTGGTTTGTTAGCGGGGAAGCTCGTAAACCAGATCAAGGGAAGGCACGCTGACAGGTCAGACGGGAACGCTCACAGGCAGGTTTCACCCCTTCCCTCGCCGGAGTCCGGTCCCCACGTTCCACGTGAGGACAGACCACGCTCGTCACCACCAGACTGGCGCTACCGAGGGCTGCTCCCACAGGAGCCAGCCCGGCCGCTCGTGGGACCCGGCGGGATGTATCCGAACGGTGGCCGCCTCTCCCGGCCTCCCCGTCAAAACCACCCTCCGCCATCAGGCTTAGGGACAAGCGCAGCGGAAACCCCTCCTGACACTGGTGAGATGAGCTGGGCTTTGCCGAGCAGCTCAAATCCTCCTTCCCCTGAGGGGAACGACCTCACCTCAAGGCAGACCCGCTGCGTTCACGCCAAACTATGTTGGGTCACCATCCCAAAGCAGAAAAACGTAAACTGGCAAGGCAGTTTAAGCCGAGCCTCCGTGAAAATTCCTCCCCGACACCCCACAGCCTCTCAGAGATGCTCCGCGTGGCCGAGAGCTTTAGGAGGCTCACACTGTCTCCTGGGGAGGAGCAGGAGTCCTGGTCTTCCACGTGCCCCATTTTACAGATGGCAAAGTCGAGGCAACCGGACAAAGCTGCAGAGCAAACGACAGCCAAGCCAGGAGCAGAATCCAGAAATCTTTCGTTTCAAAATGCCAGCTCTGACCATCCTTGCCAAAAAGAGTCCCCCCCGCCCTTGACGGCAACCACATCTCACCCAGCTGAGCCTCTGCCCTCCTCTCTGCAGGGAAGGGAATGGGGAGAGCTGGGTGAGGGAAGGGGAGCGAGCACGGCCGGGCAGGACTCACCAGTACATTAATGTTCTCCTTCTGATTCAGCAACGACCGCACCTCCTCTATATCGCGGTTGAAGATGGCTTGGACCAGAGGAGGCTACAAAGGAAAAGAGAAGCAAGTCGTGAAGGTGGCACCACGTGGAGGACGCGACAGGGAGGAGAACCAGCACCATCACGGCACGTCTCAGAGACACTGCACCAGCCCGATTCAGCCAGGACCTCGCTCCACGAACAAGCCCCCCGGCAGCTTCCTCACGTCCGTGGTCCACGAGCACCAGAGACCAATTTTTAAGCCAGAAAAGGTACTTTTCTCAGTTGTTTGTTGGCAAACGGACCAAGGAATCATTGGAAAAGCCTGCCCGCTTCCTGAGTCTAAGGAGCAGCGCTGATCACAGCCCCGGCAGCCCACCTGCGGAGCCTCCAGCAGTGTGCCCGTGGCACGGCTTAGCTGGCCACACGCAGCACCAGGCCACGGGGAGGCAGGTCCGGCTCCCGCTACCTAAAGCTTTAGCCACAACGGCCAGAAAATCCTCCCTCTGAGCTGGCTGAAATCTCCGGGTACGAGACAGATCTTTGCAGACAGTGAATCGGGTTTCCTGTCACAACTAGGTGATGCCTCACGCTCTCCTGCAGAAGGCTGTGAATTTACTGCTGCTCTCCTGTCTTTTGAGTAACACCTACGATGCCACGCTGGCTCCGACGGCACAAAGAGCCCGGCAAAGCCCAGCCCGGCAAAGCCCAGCCCGGCAAAGCCCAGCCCGGAGCTCCTCCTGTATCCTGCTGCCCACATCTCAGAGACGTTACGGAGCAGACCTGGGTGAAAGCCAGGAGCGGAGCCCAGGCCACGCAGCCAGCCGGTGCCCTGGGCTGCAGGACTGGAGCTGCCCGAGCCGTCGGTGCGGCGAGGCCGGTCGGTGGTGAGGTGCTGCCCAACCTCCGGGCATCGGCCGAAAACTCTGCGCCCCATTTCTCAGGCCTGAAAACGCCATTTTCCTGCTGAGGGTTCCTCGGAGGCGGGGGCTGAGGCTGCTCTGGGTCCATTCAGCACTCGGTACCCCACAATCCTGCCAAATCCAATGCTCCCCTGCTCCGGCCGGACGAGACGCTGCTGCTTTTCGCACGTTAAGCCCAGGGTGCTGTGACCCCCAGCAGCCCCGGTACGCCCCAACAGCTGGGTCCAACAGCCGCAACCGGTGAGCCCCACTTATCTCAAGGTCTCGGAGGAACAACAGCGCTTCGTTTTCAAGGCAATCCCTTCTCCTCCCCGCTGCCCCACCGACCTCCCGCTCATCTGCTCACCCCACCGTCAAAGTAAGAGCAGTTAAAGACAGGGGGGAACACATCCCGGGTCAGAGGGAACGCGTGAGTCATTCCCCTGGAATGCAGCAGACTCAGCATCACTCGTTAAGACATTAAAAAAAAAAAAAAAAAAAAAAGGCTTTAGGGAAAAAAAAAAATAAAAAAAATAAAAAAATCGCAGACGATAATTATGCCCTGAGCAGTCTTCAGTGGCGCGCGGTTTGCAGCAGTGCTGGGTCTGACACACCCACCCACCATTCACAGGGAAAGCTCAATGTTTTGGTTACCAAAAAAAAAAAAAAAAAAAAAAAAAAAAAGTTCTATTTAAAACCCAGATCAATCCCTCGTCCTCACCCCTCCCCTCCTTCATCCACCCTGTCAGGCTCCAAACGCTCGCTGTATTAACCGTACCGCAGGAATGGGCGGCGGGGGGGGGACACAGGACAGGGACACAGGCGTAAATATTTGGTTTCGAGGGGCCAGCAGCCCCCGAATCGAGGTGGATTAAGGCGGTTTATGTAAAACGCGCGAGGGAGAGTGGATGTCCAAGCGGGGGCCACTGCTCCGGTGACAGGGTAGGGGCAGCGGCCACAAGCCGGGAGAAGGTGAGGGGGCTGCGAGGGGATGGAGGGGGGGTCCCAAGCGAGACCCTGGGATGGGATGGGCCAGGAGCTGGTGACACCAGGGTGGGGGCTGCCTTGGAACCCGGTGGGGAGACACCCTGCACCCCAGGAGTGTCCCCAAAATCGTGCTGGGGACACCCTGCAGCCTGGAACTGGCCCCAAAACCATGCTGGGGACATCCTGCACCCCACGAGTGTCCCCAAAACCCGAGGGGGAGACTCTGCACCCCAGGAGTGTCCCCAAAACCGTACTGCCGACACTGCACCCCAGGAGTGTCCCCAAAACCCGAAGGGGACACCCTGCACCCCAGGGGCGTCCCCAAAACGTGAGGGGGACACTGTGCACACCGGGAGTGTCCCCGAAACCATGCTGGAGACATTCCACACCCCGGAATTGTCCACAAAACCTGAGGGGAGACTCTGTACCGCAGGAGTGTCCCCAAAACTGTGCTGGGGACACCCTGCACCCCATGAGTGTCCCCAAAACCCAAAGGGGACACCCTGCACCCCAGGGGCATCCCCAAAACCTGAGGGGGACACTGTGCACACCGGGAGCGTCCCCAAAACCATGCTGGAGACATTCCGCACCCCAGAATTGTCCCCAAAACCTGAGGGGAACACCCTGCACCCTAGGAGTGTCCCCAAAACCCGAGGGGGACATCCTGCACCCCAGGGGTGTCCCCAAAACCCACGGGGGACTCCGTGCACCCTAGGAGCGTCCCCAAAGCCCAGCGAGGGCACCCCACCAACCAGGAGAGTGTTCCCCAAAACCCAAGGGGGACACCCTGCACCCCAGGGCATCCCCAAAACAGCACTGGGGACCACCCTGCATCCCAGAAGCGTCCCCAAAACCCGAGGGGGACACTGTACGCCCCAGGAGCGTCCCCAGAGCCCCGCGGGGACACCCCACCACCCAGGAGTGTTCCCCAAAACCCAAGGCGGAGACTCTGCACCCCAGGAGTGTCCCCAAAACCATGCTGGGGACACCCTGCACCCCGCAAGTGTCCCCAAAACCCGAGGGGGACACTGTGCGCCCCGGAATTGTCCCCAAAACCGTGCTGGGGAAACGCCGTAGCCCAGGAGCGCCCCCAAAACCCGCCGGGGACACGACGGGGGCGGCAGCGGCCCCGGGGTAGGCCGGGGTCCCGTCCCGGCGCTACCGGGACCGATGGTTCCCCCCCGGGGGTCTGCGCTCCCTGCGGCGGCGGGGGATCCCGTCCCGGGGCCCTGCCCTTACCGGGCCGGGGATCCCGCCCCCGCCGGGCCCCGGCGGCTGCGGGCGGAGCGGAGCGCGGCGATCCCGGCGGCGGGGGAGGCCCGGCGGGCCCCAGCTGCGGGCGAGAGCGGGCCGGGAGGCCCCGTGAGGCGGCGGGCGGGGGGCCCCGGCCTGGGGCGGCGGCCGGGCCGGGCCCGGTGGCGGGCGGCGGCGGGGCGGACTAGGCCGCGCATCCCCGGTCTGGCGTGGCGGCGCGGGCGGGCGCGGCGCGGGGGGCGGCGGGGCGGAGCGGGGCGGGGGGCGGCGGTTACCTGGTCCGTGATGCTGAGAATCCCCATCTCGGGGCCGCCCTCAGCGCCCAGCTCCCGGCATCGGGCTCCGGCCGCGGCGGCTCCGCTCAGGCGGCTGGCGGGGCGGGGAGCGGCTGGGCCCGCCCACCGCCCGGGGAGCGGCCGCCGCCGGGCCGCAGCGCCGCCGCCGGCCGCCATCGTCGGGACCGCCGAGCCGCGGCTGGGGGGAGGGAGCTCTCCGGAGACCCCCGGGGGATCCCCAGGCCTCCCCCTGCTCCGCCAGGACACCCCGGTGGGCTTCCACCAGCGCAAGCCCAGCCCGCGGCCCCCGCACCGGGCAGGCGAGCATCCCATCCCGCCGCCACCGCTCGGGGGCCCGGCAGGAGCCACCCCTGCCCTGGTCCGTGGGGTCTGGAACCGCATCCCCTCCCGGGCGGCTGCCACCGGTACTGGGGCGTCGAAGGTGCGCAGCCGTCGCCGTGCAACCCGGGCGGCTCGGTACCGGGGTAGAGCTCTGCCCGCTCCCTGCCCGCGTCCCCGCTGCCGCCTCCACGCCTGCCCGAGGGACGCAGGATCGGACACCGCTTCACCCGCTCCCCCATCGCTCCCCGCTGCACCCTGGCAGGCTCCAGGCGCTGCCTGCCCAGCTGCGGCCCTCCCTGCTTGGGAATAATGTTAAATCACAGACCCGCCGAAGCGGTTTGGGCCTGACGCTGAACCGGGGGCCTGAGGTGACGTGATGGAGCCCGCGAGCAGCTGCGGATATCTCCGCCCGGGAGAACAGGCCCGCTGCCTGCCCCGGTGCTGCTGGGAGCGGCGGGGCCGTGGGCTGGTGAGCCCCACCGGGGCTGGGCTGCCCCCCGGGCACCGCTGGGCCCTGCACCCAAATCCCGGCGCCGGATGGAGAGGACGTGGAGCGTACCGGGCCTGGCCCGCAGGGTCCCGGCTGAGCCCCGGTACCGGCCCGGAGGGAGGCGGGGGTCGCGGTTGGGCCCCTGTCACGGCCCGGAGGGTCCCGGGGCGAGTGCAGGCCTCAGGCCCGGCGGGACTACAGTTCCCGTCATCCCTCGCGCGGCGCCGGACTACAGCTCCCGTCGTGCCCCGCGAGGGAGGCGTTGTCTCGCCCCGCCCCCCCGGGGCCGTGACGCCAGCGGGCTCTATGGCGACGCGGTGACGTCGCGGGCGGGGTGAGAGGTCACGGCGGCGGCGGCGGCGCCGGTACGAGGGCAGCGGAGCCGCGTCCCGGCCCCGGTCATGGCGGCCCGGCGGCTCCGCAGCGCCCTCCAGCTCGGGGCCCGGCAGCGGCTGCGGGCCGCGGCGGCCCCGCCCGGCAGGTGAGCGCCTGCGGCCCCCCGGGGCGGCACCGGGCGGGGGGCGGCGGGGCCGGGGCGGGGCCGAGGCCCGGAGCGCTGGCGGCACCGGCGAGCGCCGCGGGACAGGGCCGTGGCGAGCCTCGCGGGACGATCGGGGACGGGGGGACCCCGCGGGGCGAGCGGCCTGCGGTCCCCGGCTCCCCACGGTGCCGGGGGGACCTTGGGGACACCGAGGGGACGCTGGCGGGGGCGGGCAACGGGGGTCCCGGGGGCGCTGCTGGCCCAGGGGCCGCAGGAAACGGCCCCCGGGCAGGAGGGGGGGGACTCAGAGGGAGCCCTGGGCCTCGGCTGGGGCCTGACCTTGGGGCAGACCCCGCGTAGGGGGCGAGGGCCCACCCCCGGGGGGGGCTGTATCCCGGGAGCGGGCAGGTGCCAACACCTCCTTGGGCCAGTGACATCGGCGGGTCGGGAGCTGGCTGGTTTCCTCGGGAGAGCAGAGAGTCCGGGAGACCTCAGGCCACCCCGCCGTGTCCCCCGCCGGCACTGACCTCTGCACCCGGCCGCGCTGCCAGCGCCGCTGTCACTTGCCAGCTCGGGGCTGCTACCATTCACTCAGGGACGGAGAGACTCTCACGAGCCCCGGGCCGCTAGCCCCTCCACCGGCTGGGTCAGCGGCACGGGAACAGCTGCGGCGTCGTGCCGTGGCGCCGGTTTCTGAGCCGGCTCTGCTGGGCCCCGTCACGGTGCAACGTACGGCACCGAGCGCTGCCGGGCAGGGCCGCGGTGTGAGCGAGGAGGGGGGCGATGGCCTCGGGGGGCGGCCGTGGGGGCCCAGCGCTGCCAGGGACAGCGCAGCCGAGGGCCACAACCCGGGTTCGCACCGCTCAGCCGCGCCGCCCGGCCCCCCACGTCGCCCCGGCTATTCTGGGAGCTCGGGGGCTTGCCAAGCTCCCCGGGTGACTCCTCTTGGCGCAGGAACGTTCCACGGCTCCTGGGAGAAGCGGGACCTTTCTCCCCTCGGACACCGCTCCTGGAGGAGAGCTGGTGTGACCTGCCTGAGGCACAGCTAAAAATACCCGCCCTGTCCGCGGGCACCGAGGGCTGCCAGCGACGGCTGTCGGGGAGGGAGCCCGGTGGGGCCAGCTCTGACCCACAGCCCCACCGGCCCCGGGGTGCTCTGGGTTACAGCCCCCCACTGCGACGCCCAAGCCATTGCCGTCCCGGCGTTTGGTGGGGACCAGCTGCCGGGGCTTGGGCGGGTGGAAACGAAGCCGAAGGAGCTGATGGGAGGACCCTGCTCCCAGGCTTGGCCACCCGGGACCCAGCTGTGCCCTCGGGGCTCGGCCTCTCCTCGAGGAGGTGGCGATCCTTGTGTCCCCTCCCGCACCATCCGCCCCACACCTGAGTGGTGAGACGGGGCCGGGGTGGGACGCGGAGGAGGGAGAAGGTCTGGGCCGAGCAGGGCTCTGTGCTGCCGCTGGAGCCCAGCGTGGGGCTGGGGTAGAGCTGGGGAGGGGCGGCGGGGGGGGTAACGGGCAGTTGTCCCTGCTCCGCCGGTCCGGATTAGGTGTCCCTGAGGTCGGGTTTCCCCTTCCCCGGCCTTCCTCCTCTTGTGCAACAGCAGCCCTGGCACCAGCGCTCGGACTTCCCTGTGGCTGGGGGCAGCCGCGGGCACCTGCTTCGTCCCTGATTTCCCCCCCGCCACACACCCCCTAGGGACAATCCCCACCCCGGGAGGGACCTGGGCAGGTCTGGAAGGGGCCCAACATCACGGCTGGGCTGCCCCGCTTGGCCCAGCGGCTCCGCTGGCTGGCCCCGCTACCGCCCGTCTCCCACAGGCACACGGCCCTGGGCGGCCTCCGGCTCAGCCGGCTCGGCCGGGCGGCGAGTGGCGCCGAGTGGGAGCCCCGGACCCAGCCCAGCCGGTCTTTCCTCAACCTCACCAACAAGCGGAAGGAATACTCGGAGCGGCGCATCATCGGGTAGGTGCGGTGGGTTCCCCGCCGGCCGGGCGGCGCAGAGCCCCACGGCCCCGGCTGCCACGGCCGCTCTGCCCCGCAGGTACTCCATGCAGGAGATGTACGACGTGGTCTCCAACGTGGAGGACTACAAGAACTTCGTGCCCTGGTGCAAGAAGTCGGTGGTGGTCTCCAAGCGGACGGGGCACGTCAAGGCCCAGCTGGAGGTGGGCTTCCCGCCCGTGGTGGAGCGCTACACTTCCATCGTCACCCTCGTCCGCCCCCATCTCGTCAAGGTGAGTGTGGCCCCGGCATGGCGGGGGGAGGCCACAGCATCCTGGCCGGCTCCTTGGGCCCCCCCCCCGACCAACTGCTCCCCCTCCCCAGGCCGTCTGCACGGACGGGCGCCTCTTCAACCACCTGGAGACGAACTGGCGCTTCAGCCCCGGCATCCCTGGCTACCCCCGCACCAGCACCGTGGATTTCTCGGTAAGACCCTGCTCCGGGTGGCTCCCGGGCACGAATCCCCCCCCGCCCCGCCCCTCCCCAGGGCAACCGGGGGGAGACGATTCCTGCTGCAGAGAGTTGCCCACCCGCCGCCGTCCCCGCCGGGGACTCACGCCACCCCCCCCCCTCTCTACTCCCCAGATCTCCTTTGAGTTTCGCTCCCTGCTCCACTCCCAGCTGGCCACCGTCTTCTTTGACGAGGTGGTCAAGCAGATGGTGGCAGCCTTCGAGCGCCGGGCGGCCAAGAACTTCGGGCCCGAGACCCGCATCCCCCGGGAGCTCATGTTCCACGAGGTCCACCAGACGTGAGGACGGCCCCGGCCACCGCGGACTGTGCCAGGGCCCCGGGGGCCGCCCGGCCCGCGCCCACCCGCCTAAATATTTATTTGAGTGCATCTCTGCTGCCGTCGCCTCGACTTCCCTCCCGGCCCCGGGGGCCAGAGGTGACGCTCCTGCGAGCGTGGGGGCTGCCACGAGCCCCCGGCCCCACTGCGGGAGCTGCGTCCCAGCGCTGGACTCCCTGGTTTTGTAGCTGATTTTGGTTTTAAGTTTTGTTTTATTCTGGGGAGCTCTTCCCCCCCCCGCCCCAGCCCCGTTTTGTTCCTTTTATCTCCTTGGCAAGGCCAGAGGGTCCTGGTGGCGGGGGCAGCTCCGGTGCCGGCTGTGCCTGGCCCCACCACGTCGCTCCAGGAGAGCAGGAGGAAGGTATGGGGGGGTCACTAGTGGGGGGAGCCCAGCCGGATCCTGCTGGGGAGCACAAGGCGGGGGGGGGGCAGAGGCAGTGAGTGCCCAGGGAAGGAAGGGGCCCAGCTGCCGGGGCCCCCGGCTCCCCAGGAGCGAAAGGGAAGGGGAGCGGGGCGGGAGGAAACCCCGGTGGGGGCCGTGGCCAGGCACCGGAGCCGAGGAACACCCCCCCCCCCGCCCCCCATTCCCCAGGCAGCCCCCGCTCCCCCCGGCAGCCCCGCCGTCGCACACTTTGCACAAGTTACACGCACAGGGAGGGGGAACGGGGCGGCCTGCGCTGCCCCCCCCCCCCCACTGCCACCCCCAGCTCCCACCACCAGCCCAGGCGCCAGCGCCACAGGGACCAGGATGGCCCCGGCCTCTGCCCCCAGACCCCCCCGCCCCCCCCCCGCCATGTTCCTCCGGTTCCAGCTCGCTGTTCCTTACCTTTGGTGGGGGAACGTGGCGGGGCTCCAGCTCCACTCAGCCAAAATGTCCATCTGTGATGGGGGTGGGGTGGTGGTGGTGGGGGGGGTCCCTGACCGCCAGCGCCCCCCCAGGCTCAGCCCCCCCCCCCCCCCCCCCCCCCAAATTCCATCCCGGTCACCGAGGGCACCGTGGCCTTGCTGCCCGAGGAAGGGCTTTTACAGGCCAATAAAGAGCATTTTCCAAGGGTTCGCAGCCTCCTGGTCCTCATTCGGCGGCCACGGGAGGGGGGAAGCTGGGGCTGGGGGGGTGGGGGGGTGGGAAACAACAACACCCCACCGGCTGAGACACACACACACACCCCCACCCCCCCCCTCCCCTGCAACCGAGCTGGTACCTGCGGATGCCACCG
Source organism: Chroicocephalus ridibundus (assembly GCF_963924245.1). Lineage (NCBI taxonomy): Eukaryota > Metazoa > Chordata > Aves > Charadriiformes > Laridae > Chroicocephalus > Chroicocephalus ridibundus. The sequence continues at coordinate 3,414,217 of NC_086307.1, forward strand.
AGCCCGGCGCTGCCATTTGCCGAGGTCCCGGGGGACCAAGTGCCACCGTGCCGGCCCCAGCAGGGACAAAACAGGAGCTGGGGACAGCCCTCGGGTGGGGGCACCACCCCCTGACCGCCCCCCCCCCTTAAATCCTACAGGAGCAAAGCAGAGCCCAGGGCTTGGGAGGGAGGGAGAGGCTGCGGGTTTGTTAATAAAAACATTTATTTTGCATTTTGTTGTTGTTTGTACAGAAGTGCCTGATACCTGCGAGGGGCCGGGGCCGGGGTGCGTGGGGTTGGGGGGGTGAAGGGGGGGGGGGGGGGGGAGGCCCCAGCTCCGGCTACCGGCGGGCATCGGACACGGGGATTCACACAAACACGGGGGCGCGGGCCGGGGAGGAGTGTATCGAGTCCCTGCGTGGGGAGGCCCGGGGGGGGGGGCTGAGACATTCATTCTTCACCTGCTGCCCCGCGCGGGGTGGGGGGAAACCGGACACGAGTCTGGACTGAACCCCTCTCGGGGCGGGAGGGGGGGGGAGGTGGGAGGGGGCTGTGGTGGGGCAGGGGGGGTGCCCCCAGTGCCCAGCAGCGGGGGAGCCGGGGGGGCTCCCAGTGTGCGCGGTGCTGCTGGGGCGGGGAGGGGGCGCAGGAGTCCGTCCCCCCCCAAACCTCGCCTGGGGTCGGGGGGGGGGCGCGGGGCAGGGCGACCCCCGGGGCTGCCTCTGCCCCCTCCCGGGGCAGCGGGGAGGGGAGAGGAGCGGCTGGGGGGGGGGCGCCCCGCGGCCGGTGCTGAGTGGGGGGTTCAGTGCCGAGGGGGGGGTCAGTGCTGAGCGCGTCCGGGGCCCGGCGCGGCAGCGTTCCCTGGGGAGCAGCGAGCCACGGCCCTGTCCCCGCGTCCCTTCTTTACCCAGATTTGTAGCCCACGAGCTGCATGAGGCCCTTCGTGCTCATGGACTTGGGTCTCTCCAGGGGGAAACCCAGCGCCCGGCTCCAGATGAGCTGCGAGAGGACGCCCAGGGCCCGGGAGACCCCGAAGAGCACCGTGTAGTAGTTCATCTCCTTCATCCCGTAGTACTGCCGGAGGAGGGGGGGGAAAAAAAGAGGCGTCAGGGCACAGCAGCCCCAGGGAGGGGGGCAGCCAGGAGCCCTCAGCAGCCCCCCGGGGAGCGGCGCCGGCCCCCCGGCTCACCTGCAGCAGGACCCCGCTGTGAGCGTCCACGTTGGGCCAGGGGTTCTTGGCCTTGCCCTGCTCCAGCAGCACGTTGGGGACGATCTTGTAGAGCTGGGCCACCAGCTTGAACATGGGGTCCTTGGGCAAGTGCTTGAGGGCGAACTCCCGCTGGCAGGTGTAGCGGGGGTCCGTCTTCCGCAGCACGGCGTGTCCGTACCCCGGCACCACCTGCAAGGACGGGGAACGAGGAGGGGTCAGAGCCCGGCGCCGCCATGGCCCCCATCCCTCGCCCTGGCCAGAGCCGGACTCACCCTGCCCGAGTTGAGCGTGTTCCAGATGAAATCCCGCAGCTTCTCGTCCGACACCTCCTGGCCCAGCTCCTTCTGCAGGTCCGTCAGCCAGAGCAGCACCTCCTGCGGGCACGGCAAGCGGAGGAGGGGGTGAGAACAGCGGTACGCGGACGGACGGACGAACAGACGGACAGAGACGGACGCGCGGAGGTGCCCACCTGGTTGGCGAGGCCGTGCAGGGGCCCGGCCAGCCCGTTCATGGCGGCGGCGAAGGCGAGGTAGGGGTCGGAGAGGGCGCTGCCGACCAGGTGGCTGGTGTGGGCGCTCACGTTTCCCCCCTCGTGGTCACTGCAGGGGCGAGGGGGCACGTCAGCTCGCCCCCCTTCCTACCCAGGGCCCCCCACAGCCGCGGGGGCACCCCCAACAGTTGACACCCCCCCCTCCCGCGATGTACCCAGCCTGGCACAACCCTGCCCCGCGGCTGCCCGTGGCCCCACGCCGTGTGCTCGGTGACACCCCCGGAGCAGCCCGGGCACGTCCCAGGACCCGGCTCCATCCTTGGCCCCGGGGCCGAGCCCCCCGCCTGCTCCTGCCGGCCCCGTCCGTACCTGTGGATGGTGAGGTAGAGCCGCATCAGCTCGATGAACTGGGGGTCGGTGTAGCCCAGCATGTTGGTGAAGTTGTGGGACCAGTCGAGGTTGGGGTCGATGGCCCCGATGCTGCTGCCCTCGCGGTAAAGGTTGCGGTAGATCTTTGCGGCGACGCAAGGCAGTTTGGCGATCAGGTCCATGGCGTCCTCGTAGACAAACTGGGACCAGCGGGGTAAGATGGGGGCGGCTGCTCTCCCCCGGCGGGGGCGGGGGGTGCAAGCCCTTGACGCCCCGCGCCCAAACCTGCGCCCGTGCTCGGAGCCGGGGTGTTTGAGCACACCCCCCCCCCCCCCAACCGGCGCTGCACCGGGACCCGTGGGTTCCCCCCTCCCCGTACCTCCCAGTACTTGGCGCGGTGGATGCCCTCGGCGTAGGCGCGAGCGAACTTGCTCTCGCTGTTGAGGGCGGTGATGGCGGCGCTCAGCTGGGACATGGGGTGCAGGTTGGTGGGGAAGTTGTCCAACATGGTCACCACGTGGGAGGGCAACGCCGCGCGCCGGGCCCACTCGCGAGACACCCAGCTCACCTGCGGTGGGGGACACGGGGCAGGGCGCTGAGCAGGAAGGGGGGGCGGCAGGGGGCCAGCAGCCGCCCCCCACAACCGACACCCCCCACCACCACACGCATTACCTGCTCCTGGGTGGGCACCTCTCCCGTCACCAGCAGCCAGAAGAGCCCCTCGGGCAGCGGCTCCTCTCCCCCCGCGGCTTTGGGCAGCAGTTTCTGGCACTCGGGGATGCTGTAGCCGCGGAAGCGGATGCCCTAAAAAGCCCGGCACCAGCGTCAGCCGCTGCGGCGTCACCCGCGGGAGGCGGGCGGGCACCCGCGCAGGGCAGGATCGGGCCCTACCTCATCGGGGTCCAGCACGGAGGTCTCGTAGATCAGCCCCTTCATGCCCCTCATCCCGCCGTACACCTGGGGGAGGGTGGAAAGGAGAATCGGTTACCGGCCGCGGTGCAGCCCGGCGGGGACGCGGCGTGTGTCCCCCCCCCCACCCCCCGCCACTCACCATGTCCACCGTGATCTGCCCGATGGCCGTGTTGCCGTGCTGCTGCCTGAAGCTCTTGATTTTCGCCTGCTCCTTGGGGATCATGCTGGCCAGGACGTCTTTCAGGTTCTGGGAAGAGGGGAGGGGGGGCGTGGGTCGTGAGCCCCGGTAGGCGCCGGGGGTGTCGAGCACACGCTGCCCCCCACCAGCGCCGGCGAAGGGTGACGGCAACGGGGGCTCCTCTTACCGTGGCGGCGCTGGCGTGACGGGCGGCGAAGAGGACGCACGGCGCGTTCTGGGGAAGAACGGACACAGGGACACGGTGTTACCCGGGGAGAGCCCCACCGCGCACCCCGGCCGCCCTGTTTTGGGGGCGGGGGGGTGTGGGGGGGTGGGTGTGGGGGTGTGTGTGTGTGTGCAGCCATACAAGCAGCCACCAGCCCCGGAGCACTCCCAGCTCTGGAGCACAGCACAGCCCAGCACCGCATCACAGCCCTGGTCCTCCAGCCCCCGGCGCAGCCCCCCAGAGTATCCCAGGCCCCAGCGCAGCCCCCCCCAGAGCATCCCAAACCCCCGGCGCAGCCCCCCCCAGAGCATCCCTGGCTCCAGCAGAGCCCCCCAAAGTACCCCTAGCCCCCGCACAGCCCCCCAGAGCATCCCCAGGCTCCAGCAGAGCCCCCCAGAGCATCGCCAGCCCCCAGCGCAGCCCCCCCAGAGCATCCCCAGGCCGCAGCACAGCCCCCCACACCACACCTAGCCCCCACACAGCCCCCCAGGGTATCCCCGACCCCTAGGGCAGCCCCCCAGAGCATCCCTGGGCCCCGGCACAGCCCCCCAGAGCATCCCCAGGCCGCAGCACAGCCCCCCACACCACACCTAGCCCCCACACAGCCCCCCAGGGTATCCCCGACCCCTGGGGCAGCCCCCCAGAGCATCCCTGGGCCCCGGCACAGCCCCTCAGAGCATCCCCAGGCCCCAGCACGGCCCCCCCACAGCACACCTAGCCCCCACACAGCCCCCCAGAGCATCCCCAGGCCCCAGCACGGCCCCCCCCCCAGCACCCCCGGCCCCCGGCACAGCTCCCACGGCAGGAGCCACCCCGTGACTCCGGCGAGGTCCCGTCTCACAAGGACGCTGCGCCCGGCAGCCGCGGCGGTGGCTTCCCTCGCCCACGCCTGCCGGAGCTCAGAGCCAGGCAGGTTGAGCGGGGCCGACCGGGGCAGGGTTAGGGGGGGCTGGGGGAGGAGGGGGGGGGGGTACGGAACGCAGGGTCCCCGGTGCTGCACCGCGCTCATTCCCATCACGCAGGCTGCCGGCCGCGTTCCGCTTCCGGAGCCCGGCCAGGCCGGCATCGCTGCCGTTTTCCTGCACCGGGGTTGTGGGAACCGATCTTTGTTGCGCGGGTGGGGGGACTCCGGCCGGGAACGCCCTGACGCAGCCGGGGAGCCCGGGCCTGGCAGCGCCCGACCCACGGCGGGGGACACGGGGAGGGGGCTCGCCCGCAGGGCACCCACCGCAAACACCCGGGTGGGTAAAGCGGGGCCGGGAATCGCCTGCCCGCGGCCACCGCTGTGATGGTGGGGGGGCCACATCCCGAGCCGTCACCTTCCCCGGGAGCGCAGCCAGAACGTGACTCGCTTTTTCCACCGGCTGCCAGGGGACGCGGAGTGGCGGGGGGCTGGGGGGGGGGGGGACACACACACAGCGCTGCAGCGAGCCCCCAACCCGGACCGGGGGGGGGCGGGGGACCCCGATACCCCCAGTGGGGCTGGAACCGGCCACGGCACCGTGTCCCCCCCTGCAACAGGTGGCACCGGGAGGGGAAAATGCCGGCGGGAACAATGGAGGCGGCAGCGGGAAGCCCAAGGTCAAGGCGGCGGCTGCCCCGGGGGTTCTTGGAGGGGGGGTGGGGTGGGGGGGTGTCCGCCCCGCACCCCGTTTCACCGGGCGTCCGCAGGGGCTGGTCCCGGCCGGGCCGGGCTGTCCCGGAGGTGTCGCCGGCTCAAGGTCACACGTGTTGGCGGTGACACCGAGCGCCGGCGGAGGGGGACGGGGCAGACCCGGCCACCCCGGGACCCTCCCGGGTGCCCCCCCCCCTCCCCGCCGCCGTTTGGAGATGGGGGGGGGCCCCCCCCCGTTTTGAGGGGGGGGGAGGGCGGCGGCAGGGGCGAGTCGGCGGGGTGGCCCCAAGCGGCGGGGGCGGCGGTGTGTCCCGTCCCCCCCCCGCCCCCCACGGGTGAACGGGGCCAAGTGGGGCACGACAACACGCCGGGCCGGGCCCCGGCTCCCAAAATAACGCCCGGTCGATAGAGACGCCGCAGCGGCCGTTATGAAACGCCGGGGCCGCGGCCAAGGCAAACCGGGGCGGGGGGGGCGGGGGGGGCCGGAACGGACCGGGCTCGCCCTAGCCCTGCACCGTTGCTCCCCCCAGCACAGCCCCGGAACCGGACAGGGGGTCCCCCCCCGCTGTGACCCCTTTGCCCTCTACAGCACTGGGCTCTCGGGGGGGGGGGGGGGGGGGGCGGAAGGGAACCCCCAACCCCCCCCCCACTACCGGTGCCGCCCGGAGGGAGCCCCCGGGGCCGGCGTAGGCCCCCTCCCGCCGCAGCGCAACCCCCCAGTGGGGGGGGAAGGGGGGGCAGCGATCCCCCGGGGGGGGGGGGGGGAACGACTGCAGCGGGGTGGGGATCCCCAGAATGGGGGCGGGGGGGAAGGCAGCCCGCCCCATCGCTCGGTACCGGCGCTCCCGGCGGAGGCGGCGCCGGTGCCCGCGCCCACCACGTGCAGCCGCTGCGGCGCGCGGCCCCGCGCGCCCCCCCCCCCCCCGCTCTGCTTTAAGGCAGCGCCCCCCCCACCCCCCCTCCCGCGTCGCCCCTTTAAGAACCGGCCCCCCTCCCCCCCCGCCCTTCGCCGCGGCGTCGCCCCTTTAAGGCGCGGCGGGGCCGGGGCGGGCGCCCTCACCTTGGGCCCGCGGAGGCGCGCGGCCGCCCGGCTGCCGGCGGCGAGGAGCGTCATGGCGGCGGCGGGACCGGGGAGGGCCGAGACGGAGCGGGGCCGGGGCCGGGAGCGGGCGGGTGCGGGGCCGGAGCGAGCGGCGGCGGCGGCGGCCGGGGGTCCTCGGCACGGCGGGCGGGGCGGGGCGCGGCGCTGGTTATTAGCATAGCCCCGCCCCCGCCCGCCCCCCCCGGGTCGAGCCGTTCGCCATTGGCCGCGCGGCGCGGCGGGGGGCGGGGATAAGCAAATGAGGCGGTGGCGAAGTGGGGGCCGGGCCATAGGTGGCCGCCGCGTTCGCCTGATCGTGGGGCCGGGGTGGGGTGAGGCGACGCTCCGCCCACACCCCCCCCGCGTGACGTCACCGGCTGCAGTGCGTGACGTCACGACGCTGCATCACCACCATCCCTCCCCCCGGGCGCGTCGGTGCTGTTCGGCTGCGGTGCAGGGCCGCCCCGTGACGTTCACCAGGCACTCGGCCATGTGCTATGACATCACCGAGGGCCGTGACGTCACCCCTACGCTCAGCCACGGGGGCTCGAGGTCGCCCTGTGACATTGCCCCGGTCGACGGTGACGTCAGGGGCCTGGGACAAGGGGCGTGGCCCGGCCGCGGGTGACCGTCCCCGCTGACCCCAGGCCATTGCCCCGCTGGCCCCGGGGCAGGGGACGGGCGGTGGCCCCGGGGCAGGCGGGGACGGGACCCCCCCGGTGTCCCCAAGGGGTGACACAGGGCCGAGGGGGTAACGTGGGGCCGAGGGCTCATCGGCGGCTGCTGGGGGACGGTCACCCACTGCCAGGCCGAGCCACGCCAGGTGGGCACTGGCCACGAGGGAGCCCGAGTCACCAGAGGGGACACGGGGACACACACGGGGCTGCCACCAGCCCTGCCTGGTGGCCCGTCCCCCCCTTCCGCGCGCCCACAGGAGCCAGACCTGCCCTCGGCTGGGCCCGCGGCGCGGCCACCGCGTTGCCCCTTTATTGCCTGCAGCAAAACCGGCCCCGGTGCCCGAACGCCCCGTCCCGACGGGGGCAGCTGGGCCCCGCTGTCCCCTGCGGTGTCCCCCCGGCAGGTCCCGGGCTGGCAGCCACCTGTGAAATGTCCCGCTGGGAAATGAGGACACGGCTCCGGCCCCCGTGGCCACCTCATCGGGGAGCGGGGCCAGCGTCCTGGTGCCCCTGTGGCAGCGGCGGACGGACAGGGAATAAATAGGACAAGAGCATCCGAGCGGGCGAGGGGGGGTCTGCCACAGCTCCGCGGTTGCCCAGCCCGGCGGGGGGGGACGGACGAGGCAATCCAAGAGGTAGGGGGACACCCGGACGGAGCCCGGTGTCATCCTGGTCCCACGAGGTGGCCGGGTCGGGCTGGCACCATCCTCCGGCGGCAGCCGGGGCCTCCTGTGTCACAGCTCGTCGTGCGGGATGTGCAGCGCGTGGTCACACAGGTCTGCGGTGACAAAGGGCAGCACTCTCAGGACACAGCGGAACCCCGTGGGACCCGTCCCTGGCTGCCACCTGCCTGGAGCGTGGGGACAAACATGCGCGGAGCACTGGGGCCGGGCGCAGCCGTGACCTGCGCCAGGGGACACCTGTGCCAGGGGACACCTGCGCTTCCCCTTCGCTTTCTTCTGGGGTTAATGAGAAATGCAGCTGTTTGGACAGAGCTGCCGCCACGGCGTTTCCCCGGGTCTGGCACCCGCAGCCCCCCCGGCAGCCCGGAGCAGGCAGCGGGTGCCCGGCTGGGGCCAGGCTGAGCCCCGGGAGCAGCCGGCAGCACGGCGGGACCCCCCCTGGGGAAGGAGCGTTTCCCCCAGCGCAGGTGCCAGGCCCAGCAGGGACCCACCCTGGCCCAGCCCTGCGGCGCCGGTAACGAACGTGGGCCACGTTCATTAATAGGGAAGCACAAAGGTCGCGGCGTGGCCTGACCCCGGTGTTTGCGAGCTGGAAATAGCCCTGCGGGAAGGGAGACGGTGGGTGCGGGCGCCCGGCCATTGGCTGCGCCGGGAACCCTGCACCGGAGCGGCCAATGGATCCGGTGCGGCAGCTGCCCTGGCTCGGCCCCAGGCAGCCCCCGGCTGGGCACAGCCTCCAAAAAAAGCCGCAGGCAGCGGGGGCTGGCGCGGGGCAGGCAGCGGTGCTAAGGGATGTGAGGATTTTGGGAAGGACTCGCAGCTCCTCCCGTCCCAGCGCTGTCAGAGCAGCCACGACCCCCCTGGGGGCGGCAGGAGGGTCCCCTCCCCTGGAGAGCCTGGCCCCGCTCACCCGTCCGCTTGCTGCAGAGCCGGTCCTTGACGTTGTCGGCCTCGTGGGAGAGGAATTCGATGAGTTCGTCCTCGTACTCCTCGGCGATGCTCTCGCACTGCAACAGGAGCCGCCTGCGCGTCAGCCAGTGACCGCGGGGGGACAGGGGACGCCGAGAGCACCCGGGGGGAGCTCAGAGCCAGGCCCCGCCGCCCCCAGCCCAGCCCGGGAACAGCCTCCTCCCCTTCAGCCCCAGGAAGGACAAGGGGAAGCAGCCGGGAGCTGCCGGTGGGACCAGCTCATCCCTAGAAGGGCCTCGGCTGCCCGACACAGCGGGTCCCACCACCCAAAACTTCCCGACAGCCACCACAAGGACCCAGTCCCTGCACGCACCGCAAACTTCAGGCTAGAAGCCACGTCTCCATCAATTTTGACCCCGGAAAGGTCCATCTTGGTCCCGTCATGGGAGATCACCCGGACGTAACTCTTACGGTGGGTGGAGGGATCCACTTTTTCCCCGTATTCCTTCATCTTCTCGCACACCCGCTCCAGCAGCTCCGTCAGATGTGCCTCCGACCGGGCGTAGGGCACCTGTGGCACGAGCGAGGGATCAGCGGGGCCAGGCCTTTGAGCGTGATGGTGGAACAGGAATGCCGGGCCAGACACCTCCACGGACGCCCTGGGAACGCCGTGGGGCTGCGCTGGTGACAGGAGGCGGCGGAAGGCAAGGAAGGGGAGATGGGGCTCCCCCAGCGCCGCTCTGCCGCAGCCTCCCCCCGCCGGGAGACGCCTCACCTCCACCACCGACTGGCTGCCATCGGGGTTGATGCGGAACGAGCCCATCTGGATGGTTTTCCTGGGGTCGACCTGGGCGATCTCCCACTCCAGCTCGTCCACCAGCGCCCGGCACGCTGCGGGGGGATGCGGGCGTCAGCGGACCGGAGCGAACGGCGCTGCCCGACCCCACACCAGCCCCTGGCACGGACAGACCCGCGGCTGCCCAAAGCCACTGGGGGTAACTGGTGTAACTGGTGCAGATGGGAAGGGCCGGTCTGCAGGGAGTGGGTCCCCAGGGTGCCCCGTGGCCCTTCGGGAATGGCTGCCTGTCCCTGGGCAGCGAAAGTGTGGACGGGTGGCAGCAGCCACAGGACGAGCAGGTCCCAACGGCCGCCTCGTCCCCGCACCACCGTCCCGTCCTGTGTCCGTCCCGTCCCGTCCCATCGCTCCGCACCTCCGCAGTGCAGGTCCTGGCTCCGGCGGGCGCCGGCTGCGGGCAGCAGGGCAGCCATGGCCAGGGCCAGGCCGAGCGCAGGTGGGATCCGGCCCCTCATCCTCACGGCTCCGCTGCAGGGCGACCTGCGGGCACGGGCGGCTCTAGGGCTGGCAGCCTCTGCGTCCCCACACCCCCAGTCACCCCCCAGCTCCATCCTCAGCGGGGCTCTGTTCAGCCCCTGGCGCCCCCTCGTCCCCTACAGAGCCCCGCTGTCTATAGGGTCTTGTCCACAGTGTGCCCCCCGCCCCGATCCCCACTGAACCCCGTCCCCTGCAGGGCCCGTCCCTGCCCTGGGGACCACAGGGACACCTCCCCTACGAGATTGAGTCCAGTGGCCCCTATAAAGCTCCCTGATAAGATCGAGCCCAGACCTCCCTGTAGACGCCCCCCTATAGAACCCCTCCCCTATAGGGTCGAGCCCAGAGACCCCTGTAGAGACACCTCCCCTATAGGGACGAGCCCAGAGTCCCCTGTAGACCCCCTCCCCTACAGGGGCGAGCCCAGAGCTCCCTACAGAGCCCCCTCCCCTATAGGGACGAGTCCAGAGACCCCTATAGAGCCCCCTCCCCTACAGGGACGAGCCCAGAGCCCCCCTATAGAGCCCCCTCCCCTATAGGGGCGAGCCCAGAGCCCCCTACAGACCCCCTCCCCTATAGGGGCGAGCCCAGAGCCCCCTGTAGAGCCCCCTCCCCTATAGGGGCGAGCCCAGAGCCCCCTACAGACCCCTCCCCTATAGGGGCGAGCCCAGAGCCCCCTGTAGAGCCCCCTCCCCTATAGGGGCGAGCCCAGAGCCCCCTACAGACCCCCTCCCCTATAGGGGCGAGCCCAGAGCCCCCTGTAGAGCCCCCTCCCCTATAGGGGCGAGCCCAGAGCCCCCTACAGACCCCCTCCCCTATAGGGGCGAGCCCAGAGCCCCCTGTAGAGCCCCCTCCCGTACAGGACCGCGTCCACAGCTCCCCCAGAGCCCCCTCCCCTGCAGGGCGGCGCTCACAGCCTCCCCCGCAGCCCCGCACCCGGCGGGCCCGGCCGAGCCCCCAGTACCCTCCGCTCTCCCGTCCCGCTCCACCGCCCCCCGCCCCGGCTGGCTGCCCCGGGGCTGCCCTCGGTGCCGCCTGTCCCGCCGCCCCCCTCCGCCCGACCCGCCGCGGCGGAACACCGCTCGGAGACGGCGGCGGCCGAGCCGGTCGGGGCGGCCGAACGGGTCGAGGCGACCAAGCCGGTCGGACCGGCCGGGGCGGGTCCATCCCGTGCGCAGGCAGCGCCGCGGGCAGCCCGGGACGAGCGACGAGGGCCCCGGCGCTGCCAGGGCCCGGTCCGCGTGGCGCTCGGCCCCGGGGAGGCGGGGCCTGCGCTGACTCCGCCCCCACGGCCGACCCGGCCCCGCCCCTGCACTGGCCCCGCCTCCCCGGTGCCAGCCCCGGTGCCAGCCCCGGCCCCGCACCGGGCTGCTCCGCACCGTGTCCTCGGTGCCAGCCCCGGCCCCGCCCCGGGCTCCTCCGCTCCCCCTCCCCGGTGCCAGCCCCGGGCTGCTCCGCACCGTGTCCTCGGTGCCAGCCCCGGCCCGGGTCCTGCCCGCCCGTGTCTCCGCTGTCAGTCCCTAACCCCGGAGCCAAGGAGGAGACGGCGGCGCGGGTGTCCGAGTCTGCTTTATGAGGGCGCCCGAGCCGGCGGGCGAGGGGCCGGGGGGATGCGGTGATTCCCGGTAGCGGCAGGGAGAGGGAGTCCCGGGGCACCGGGCCCCGGGGGACGCCCGGGAGGGTCGGGCAGGGTCGGGGACAGCCCCGTCCCCGCTGCTGGTTCCAGTTCCACTCGTGTCCGCCTCCCTCGGGGGGTCCCGGGGCTGCTCCTCGGTGGGGTCCGGTCAGAGGGCCAGCACCGGGGGGTACACGGCGCCGTCTGCCGAGAGAGAGCAGGGTGAGGGGGCGGCGGGGGACAAGGGGGGGAACCGGGAGGGGGGGCAGCGGCTCCTTACGCTTGGGGCTGCTCTGGCTGTCGGGCTCAGGCACCTTCCAGTCCATCTTGCGTCCCTTCTCGTAGAGCCCCTTGAGCACCTTGCGGAACTCCTCGGGCTCGGCGCCCTGCGGGCTCAGCTCCAGGTACTTGCGGTAGAGCTGCAGCGCCGTGCGCGCGTCCTCGATGCTGTCGTGGGTCTCCCCCTGGATCTTCAGGTCTGTGGGGACAGCCCTGGTCAAGCTGGTGGGGACCCCAGGCGGGGGAAAAACCTGCCGCAGGTCCCAGGCTTTGGCCACTGACCCAGGAAATACCAGGCGAGGAAGCGCAGGGAGATCATCCTCTTCCTCGGGATGTGGAACAGGTAGACGGTGTCGATCACCTGGTCCTTGGGCACCTGGAAAGAAGAGAGGGTCCTGCTGACAGGGCATGGAGGGGCAGCCCGGTGCTGCCACCAGCTCACAGCACCACCCCCCACCGAGACCCCGGGCTGAGGGAGGGGGGCTCGGTGCTGTCACCATCAGGTTGATGACACGAAAGTCCTTCTGCAGCCCGTGGCCCACAAACTTGACTCCCACGTCGATGAGGAAGCGCAGCTTCAGGTAGGTGGATTTGAGAGTGGTGAGGTGCTTGGAGGAGATCTTGGCATCCAGGTCTCCCGGCTTGATCCCCGAGTACTGGGTCAGGTAATCCACCACCTGCGGAGAGCGAGGCCTGTGGAGGCGGGCTGGGACGGCCAGGGGGGTCTGCGCCCTCCCGGAGTCCCCTGCCACTGTCCCAGGGAGGGGGCTGTCATCATCACGGGTGCCCCTCCATCGAGCGGGAGGCAGAGTGGGTCCGTGTCCTCCCAGCGGGGCTGGGGAGCTGCCTGAGGCCAGGCGGGAGCCCCATACCTGCTCCTGGGTGGAGATGTAGTCGTCGATGAAGGGGACGCCCTCGTTAGGGCCCTGCCCACGCACGCACGTGATCCTGGCCACCGACATCTGGCTGGGCTTGATGGTGGATTTGGTCCCATCGCTGCGCAGCTCGGCCTCCTCCTGCGGCGGGCGAGAGGAAAGCGCGGTGACCGCCAGCTCCCGCAAGTCTCTGGGGACTGGGGGCACCCACAGGGGCTGCCCTGTTCCCCTGTCCCCCGCTGCAGGGAGGCCTGACCTCGTTCAGCGTGACAAACTCGGCGTCCAGCCCCACCAGGTCGCCTGCCTGCGGCATCTCGTTCAACATGAGGGGGATGAAGGTGGCGTGGCACTTGCGCTGCTTGCGAGCCAGGGAGGCCTCCGCCAGCAGCACGCTGGCCTCGATGGGGTTCTTGACTGCGGCAAAAGAGGAAGGGAGATCAGCCGCCAGCCGGCGTCGCTGGCCACGCGGCCACTTCCACCCCAGACACTCACTGACGAGGTTGTATTTGGCGTTGAGGTTCCTCCGGGCGTAGTACAGGATAGCCGGCACCTTCCAGCTCATGTCGAACTGCACCGCCTCACACTGCAGGGGGAGAGGGACAGTGCAGGGGCAGCCCGGCGTGGGGGAAACCCCCCTCCCCGGGGGCCCCGCAGCCATGGTCTGGCCTCGACGCAGGGTGGCACTGCCCCGAGCGCTCACCTTGTCCACGGGCTCGATGAGGAAGTCGTTGAAGAGGTACCACTGCTGGTGTGTGACTCCCTGGGGCGAGAGACACAGGCACGGCCTTAGGGGCCCCCCCAGGCAAACGCAATGACTCCTCTACCCAGTTACCAGGGAAAGAGGGGTGTGACGATGCCATGTGGGAACTCCCGCCCTTCCTGGGACACCGTGGGGAAATCCCTGCTGGCCTGGGTGGTGACGATGTGCATGTGAAGCGCTTGGGGCTGGACAGGCACCGTCTGTGCCGACTCCTAACCAAAACTCCACGGAGATGCAACAGATAAGAGCCAGGGCTGCAGCCTTGACACACTCCGGGAATTCCTGGCTTGGGCATCTCCACCAGACACCAGGACTGCCCAGACCAGCCCCCTTTCCTCGGGAAGGGAGATGACGTCCCAGCCCTTACCTGGAAGTACAAGGACCTGCTGGCAACGTGCCCGCGACCAGGAGGAACTAGCCCAAGTGTGGGAAGAGCTTCTTCGGCCCTTCCCTCCCCGTAAGGTGCCCCAGCAGCACTTGGCGCTTTAGGGCTGCCCAGTACATCCAGCCAAACGCTCAACACTTGCACGAGACCCAGGAACGGGTCTGTTCAACTGGCCGAGCCCTGAGCAAGCCATGGGGCAAGGATGCCTCGGCCAGGCAGGACTCCCGGGGAGCTCTCGGCAGCCTGTGGCTGGGAGAGCACCCGTCCCGCAGGGTTCTCACCTCCTTCCTTTGGTGGTAGGTCTCTCCCACTTTGATGTGCCCCACCAGGCTGCCCCCAGTGCGGGAATCCAGGATGTGGACGACGGTGGCCATTAGATCGTAGATATACACTGACTCCGGGTCGTCAGTTGGGCTCAACTGCAAGAGGAACCGGCCCCGGGGAAACCTCTGAGCCCCGACTGTCTGCCAGGCACCTCCCAGGCCTCCAACCCAAAGCCCAGAGCTCATCTCACCACCGTCCCAGAGGTTTCCACGCTCACCCGAGGCGTCTCTGAGACAGCCTCATTCTCTCTCGACCACACACGCTCGGCAGAAAGCAGTTCTGAGGCAGTTCTGCTCCCGCAGCCCCACGTGCACACAACCACGTAGCCCCAGAGGGATGTCGTCAGCCTTTACCTCATCGCTCTCGCTCCAGTTGCAGACATCCAGCTCCTTGCTCTTGGTCAGCCTCATCTTGATGGCGTGGGGGATCCAAATGTTCTTCAGTTCCTCCACGGAAGGATACGAATGCCCTGTGGTGGGGTTCCCCAGATCCTTCCTGCACAGAGAATTACGGAAGGCCGAGTTGGAGGGAGTCACAAAGATGTCATCGAGGCCAACTCTCTGGGGCAGGACGCCCACCGCCCCACACGCCAGCCTGTTCCTAAACCTTCCGCAGGACAGACGGGGCAGCCAGAGCCGCATCACATCCCCACAGCTGCCTTAGAGCAGGACCCTGGGAAAGGGGTCCTGGGACCCCTGGGAAAGGTGGTCGGCTAATATCTGCCAGACAGGGCCGATACACAGTCCTGGGTCTTTTTTTCAGGCTGAAAAGGGAAGGGGAATGAGGTCTGGGGGCTCAAAAGTGGATCACAAGTTGGATGACAAGCATATCCGAAGGGGATGCGGTGCAGGGCGCCCGTACAGGGTCACAGTCTCGTGAGCAACAGTGAGACTGTTCCAGTTCAGAGCCCAGCAGGAGCTACAGACGGGCAGGTGATCAGATTATCATTATCAGAATGAGAAATGGCCCTGAGCTCCCCAAGGCCCAGAGAACAACCCAGCAGGCGTCACTGCTCAGAGTCGCCAGCCCAGGAACGGTCACCTACCACTCTCCAAGAGAGATTTCTTTGCCTTTGGTGATGTCAAAGCCTCCTCTCTTCATCATGGCTCTCTGAAAGGCATACTGGCAACGAAACACAGGCAAGCGTCAGCGCCGAGCAACAGGCTGGGCTTGGGAACACGTGGGCGACAGCCAGGCCAGAAGTGGGGGGAAAAAAGACAGGGACTTTAAAGTCAGTGACAGGGAAAAAGACAGCGAGGGAACCCCAACTGTCCGCCCGCTCTCTGCTGGGCTCGTGCTCTGGGAAGCGGGCACTGCCTTGCTGCTCCTGGGTCCTGGGGGACTGGGGGAATGAAAGAGTGACTCTACTGCAGTCCCGTCAGCTTTGTCATGGCAGGAGATCTTGTCTTTTCCAACTCCGAACGCACGGCTCACGCTACAAGCATGACCAAATACCAACACGTCCTCTGCAAACAAAGTAGGGTGACGCTCGGGTGGAGAGCGAGAGACTTAGAGACAGCGAGATCAGAGTGAAAACACCTCCGCAGAACTGGACACGCAGCAAAGCCCGTGTGCCAGGGAGAACAAGCCTGCTTCTGCCCCAAAGTGTCTCCCCCACCTCAGCCTGTGTCTTCCAGAAATCTGCCTCCTTGGAGCTGTTCACCTCACAGTTAATGACCAGGACGTCCGGCAGGCAGCGGATGTTCCGGGTCTGGACCTGCAGAGAGAGGAGGAGATGGAAGACAGGCAGCACCGAGAACCCTGCGGAGGCTCAAAACTGGATTTGGCACATGCTTCCCTCCTGCAGAACTTCTGCCCCACTGCCTGGCCGGTTTCCTGGTAGCCGGGGGGCACGGCAAGAGCACCTGAGGTGGGGAGCGGGCTGCCACCTCCGAGCGGGCGTGATCAGCTCACGGGGGGTTCCCTCTGTCCCCCTGTCCCGGGGGGATTCAGCTGGGATCCGCGTGATCTGCGAGACGCATCGTTCCAGCTCTCGCACAGCCCAGGAAATACCCGACGCCGCGCCGGCTTGCCATCCTGGTCAGGAACCGAATCTCCAGCACCCGCTCAGGAGGTTCCCCACTGACTAATGGAGAAACTGCCCCCGCTCAGCCGGCGGCACGGGGTGCTCACACCCTTCTCCCACACCCCCTTGCAGCCCGTGAAGCGCGACGTGCTCGCACCCCCCGCGCCCAGGCTCACCGTGGGCTGATACTTCTCACAGTTCTCACACCAGGCTTGCGTGTTCTGCTCCAAGCAGATGCTTCGCTTTAAAATTTGGGCAAACTCATAATCTTTGACCGGCTTTTCTGGAGGGAGAAAGGAGAATAACGTCACCTTCCAACACACAAATCTTTACCAATTTAGCTCAGCCAAACCTCTGGGGTTTTCCTCACAGCCACCAGCGAGAAAGCCAACCCCCAAATCTACCTTTCTGTAGCCAAAAGCTTGGCTGGTTGGAAACCCACCACTAGACCTTGGCTGCCGGGTCTGCCGCAGCCCAGGCCAGCAGCTCCTTGCTGCAGGTGTTTGTCACCTGGAAAAGTCACGGCTCATCCGTACTGATAACAAACCCCACCCGGATGGGGAAACGCAGCAGCGTTAAACATGCCAGGCCCTGCCCTGCCCGCCCCTGCCCGTTACCAGCGCTCTCGGGGTAGGAGAGGGTGAAGAGCAGCGTGGAGGACAGGCGGACGGTTTCCTTGCCACAGCGACACATGCTGCAGTTCTCCATCTCGCAGCTGAACAACTGCCCGATAACAGAGTCCCCCGAGGACCCAAAGCTGCTGCAGAAAAAGAGCACCGGGGTTAGCAAGATCCCGGCAATTCCCGCAGCGTGGGGCTGGCTGGTACAGTGGGCTGAGCGCCAGGGACCCACACGTTTCAGGGTGCACAAGGGTCGTTTGGGGCCAGCACCCAAATTCCAGCAGCTCTCGGGGAACCGGCCATCAGGTTTCCGGAGCCAGTGCCCTCTGCGCAGCCCCAACCCATCGAGCAGGGGATTTAGGCTTAGGAGGGACGGGGGTTCAGCACAGGGTTCATACATTGCCGTAGGGGCAGCCTGCGGCTCCGCGTGTTCCCTCAGGGCAGACATGGGTGGCAATAAAGCTCCTTCCTGAGCGATGGATGGGGCCTCCGGGAGCCAGACCCCCTCCCTGGTTCGGTTACTCCCTGTCCTGTCCCCGGGCAGGGAATTTACCTGCTGCCAGCTCCTCGATACGCCTGCGGTCCCTCCTGCTCCTGGGTTTCCTGGTGCAGCTGAGTAAGGATGAAACGGTTCCAGCTCTGAATCAGCCGCCCCAGGTTCACCTTCCCTGTGGCTTCGTCCGAGTCAGCCAGGATCAGCCCCAGCGCCGAAGCCTCTGGGATTGTGCGGAAAGCCCGCAAAAAGTTGCTTCCCTGGGGATGGGGCAAGAATGGCATGTCACCGAGGTCAAGTGACAGGAGTTTCCACCCTGACTGATGCCATCACCCGAGGACTCGGCACCACCCGGCTCCTCTGTGATCTCTCTGACCCTCCCAGGCAACCCGGCCTCAGGTCACGCTGGGCTCACCACGGACCTGGCAGGGGTCTCCTCGGGACAGATCCAGCATATGGAAGAGCAAGCCCAGCTCGCAGCCCAGGCAGAACTCCTTCTGGCACAGGTGGTTCTGGACCAGGCAGCGCACCGGCTCCAAGAAATACAGCACCTGGCAGAGATGGAGCAGTCAGGGGAGGTCCCGGTGGCCGCGGGGGTCTGGGCAGGGCTGGGGCATCTCCCACCTGGATCATGCAGTTGCAGTAGGCGTTGGGGATGTGGGGCTCCAGGCCCGCAAACAGGGTCTTGTTGTAATGTTTGAAGTCAAAGTCTTCCAGCCCCAGCTTGGAGTATTTGATGGTGACCTGAGTAGAGACGCAATGCGTTAAACACGCACCTTCCCACACCACGGGACACTGGCGAAACACGTAGGTGCTCCCCACGGAGACATGGGCGGCCGCTTGGGCCCAGGCGGGTCCTTCGCCCCAGACAAGCCCAGCCTGGGGACTCCCAGCCAGCCCCCCGTGCTGTGCCCCAGAAGGCCGCTACCTTCCTGTACTTCTTGGCCACCATGTAGAGGTGCGGCTCCTCTTCTCGCCCAATGGGGGACTCGGGGACTTGGCTGAAGCTGTCGAACTCATTGTCCGTCTCTTTTAACCGATAGGGAATCTGCGAGGGGGAAGAGAAGGGAAGAACGGCTGAACCCTGAGGTGGAGCGAAGCACCGTGTACTGAAACAAGCAACTCCTGGGCTTTCCTGCCTCCCCGAATGAGCAAAGGAATAAACCAGAGAGGAGTGGGGCCCTCCCTTAACCTGCACGAGGCCTCCACACCTTCCTTCTTGCAAGGGACTTATCACTGTGGGAAACTACAGCGGTGCTGCGGGCAAGGGCGGAACACAGCAGTGTTTTCCCAAGGGCGAGGGACATGCCATAAACCTCCAAACCGGACAGCTCAAACCTTTCCTACCACAGAGCGAGTTGTCAATAGAACTGGGCTTCTGGCCCCGGGAGGGGGGGACTCCAGCCCTGCCCCAGGGCTGGCTCACCCACTGACACTGCTGAAGAAAACCTGTAGCCTCAAAACTGCCTCCTGCGACACCCCAAGCCAGAGAACTTCATCCCTCGCCCCCGTTCTGAGCCTTGCAGAAAGCTCTGAGGGGGTTCAGCAGCGACAGTTCCATCCCTCCCCTGAACTGCAGACCTGCGCTGCCGGCAGAAGTACCCCACGCCCCACACAATCCCCTCCTGAAAAGAGGTACCTGGTTGCGGAGCTTGGTCCTCGGGTTTGGGGCGTAGCCGATGAACCCCACTTTCTTCATGGTGCGCAAAATCTCGGGATCTACCGGAGGGGCTCGCCTGCAAAATACACCACGACTCAGAGGCTGCTCTGTTTGGCAGCATCGTTTAACCAAGGGCCTTGCTGGGTGTGTTCGGGGACCCACCAGTGGGTCACGAGAGTTCCCTCCGCTCGTCCTTCCCCCCGGACCTCAGTGTTCATTTTCTGTCACAACAAAACACCTGGGCTGCAGCAGAACACAGCAGCAGCGCTGAGCGCAGGCGCGTTTGGGATAGGGCTCAGGCAGAGGAAAAACAAGTTTCCACACAGGCAGAACTCAGCCAGGATCCCACCGGGATCTCCCCACCAGGAAGACGGAGGTTTGGCCATACCCTACCATCCTCAGACCTGCCCAGTTACTGCACCCCAGCAGTTAAGCTCCGCCACAGGGAACTTATCCTGCCTTTCCCAGGGCACATGATGAGGAAGGGCAGTGCCCGCCACGAGACGGGCGAGCAACAGAGCCGCTCTCCTGCTGCCGAGACCCAGGGAAGGAGAGGAACTCTGCCGGGGCCAGAATTCCCCTGCTGGTTTTCGTTGGGAGAGACTGGCAAATTACCGGGGTGCCGGGGCAGAGTTGGCAGCGGGCCAGTCGGAGAGCAGGGTGTCATTGGTCAGCGGCACGGGGATGAGCGAGAGCGGCACGAGGTCCTGGTTCCAGTCCAAGTGGGGCAGCGTGTCCACAATGCAGGGCAAGGCGAAGTCGGTCTCCCGGGAGTAGGCGTTGAAGGTGACCTCCGGGGAGTCGGCCCAGAGGTGGACGCACCCCTCCGAGTCGCCGAAGGCTAGGGCCTGCTTGCTGGCCGAGACATCGAAGGTCATGATCAGGGGCCCAACGGTGTTCACGTGGAAGATGTCAGCGGGGTTGGCGAGGCCGGTGGGCTCGCAGAACTGGCACTGACCTGCGCGAGAGGGACGCGCGGAGTGATGTGACACCAGGGAGCACTCAGCTGGGCTAGCACACGGTGACCCAGCACACACCTCGCTTACGGGGACAACTCTATCCCACTGGGATTTGACCCTGAGCCTGAGGAGTGCCGAGACTGTCGCCCCGCTCTCACCAGGGGAGCAGACCGCGGTCGGCAGGGGGGACACGCAGCGTCACCCACCTGTCTGGGAGATGATGGCCAGGCGGGAGGTGTAGGTGGGGATGAAGCGGAGGAAGAAGGGGTCGATGTGGACCTGCAGCGGGGTGGTGGCCCGCATCATGCGCAGGTCGTACACCTTCAGGAAGCGGTCGCAGGCGAGGCCGTTCATTCGGCTGGAGAAACCGCAGGTCACCAGCAGGTTCCCGTGGACATCAAAATCAGACAAGCTGCCCGAGTACGCGTCGAATTCGTGCTCCACCACAAATGTGCGCAGGTCGCGCAGAGAGACCTGGAAGGGTAAGACGGGGATGCTGGGGGTCACGCAGGCAGCTGCCGGCTACTCGGGAGCCCCTCGGGCTCCGGGAGAAGCTGGACACCAACTCCAGGGTACCCTGGAGGGAAGCCAGCCATCAGCAAGGCTGCCAGGTAGGACGGGGCTGGCGTTACCTTCCCTGAGGTGTGCCCACAGAAAAAGAAGCGGTTGGATTGCCTCATGATAGTGATGCCGGGAACCTCCACGGTGTACTGGGAAGGAGGTAGAGGAGCGGGGTGAGCTCCAGAACAGAGCACCTCCTGGCAGCAGGGAGCAGCCCCCAGCCCAGCCATACCTTCTGCGTCTCCTGGACGGTGTTGAGGTCTATCTCAATGACGTGGTTCTGCAGCCCACCAACGAGCAGCGTACTGCTGTCTGTCAGCAGGAGACTGTGCATGTCCTCGGACTCATCCATGCTGCGGGAGAGGGGAGAGGGGGAGAGGATGGCCCTCGCGCTCCTGCCCAGCTCAGGGAGGCAGCAGGGACAGGGCGGAGGATTCGCCCTCGCCCAGATGTAGCTTTTACACCACCAGCAGAGGGGCACTGCGCACCCCCAGGGAAAGGTGTGCGCCTGCTGCCAGGGAAAGGCACTCACAGGTAGTCAAAAATGATGAGGCCTCCTCGTGACATGTACTTCAGGTTGGTTTTGGTCAGGAAAAGGACACCGTTCTCCAGGCTCTGGATCTGGCGGATGTCATCACTGCTGTTCACTTGGAAGGAGGAGTATCGCTCCAGCGTCGGGCCGAAGAAGGAGGTGGCGTGGCCCTAAAACCAGCCGGGGACAGGTTCGTCATGACCCACCTGAGCTTCACTTGGATGTGACACAGGCAAACGCCACTTTGCCCCAAGGGGAGGCAGCTATCGGCTGCCTTACGGCCTCAGCCAGCCCACAGTGGGGCTTCCCACCCCCTGTGTGCCCCAAACTGTGGAAGACTGCTTTTCCTTTTGGGGCAGATACATGCAGACACAAGTAAAGAACCAAAAGCTCCGGCAGCCCCACACATCAGGGCAGTAAAGATACATGGCAAACACCAAGAGGCTCATGCTCTGAGATGCATCAGCCACCGCCGGGCAGAAGCTCTGCACCGGCGCAGCACAACCCTGGTTTCAGCAGGACTCTCCGGCTCGGCCCTGTGCTGAACCGCTCTCCACCCAGAGGCAGTTTGTCCCACACTGGTCACAGTGGGCAGCAGGAGTGGCGCAGACAGTCCAGCTCGGGGCAGCGACCCTCCCTGCCCTGCTGCCGGAGCGGGCACCTACCCCATGGTTCCCAACCCACAGCATCTCTTCATGCAAGTCGAAATGAGAGACGGAGACGGGCACCCCCACTTCGGAGACGGCGGTGTGCAGCTCGCTGTACATGCCCTCCATGAGGTGCACCGACTCCGTCACCGCGATCCCCTCTATCGGCACCCCCTCGGCATCCAGCTCCACGTTCTGCAGCAAGCTGGGGTTGAGATGGGGGTCCAAGACGGGGTCCAGCGCAGGGTGCAGGGGGGGTGCATACTCAGCGAGGGAGGGGTCGAGACCTTCAAAATTCATGGTGAAAACCAGCGTCGCCCTTTGAAACCGAGAAGGAACTGAGTCGGTCAGTGAGAACCGCCAGGGCCCCCCGGTTCCTAGAAGGCCCAGTGACTCCAGGGCACGGAAAAGGCAGCTGGAATCCCCAGGGAGTGTAAGGTGCGGAGCTCGGGCCGGGGACACCGGCAGCACCGGGCCTACGCAGGCAGCCGGGACGGTAAAGTCCCTTCCCCGGGACACAGTCAGAGCCCCGTCACGGCCGAGAGCCGCCGGGGGAGGGAGCCCGCAGCAGCCCCGGTGCATCAGGCAGCTTCCCCCGGGAGCCGGACCCCCACCGGGCGCCGGACGCTCCTGGAGCTCAGAGCACCGCCCGGGCTCCCGCTGACCCTCCCGAGCCTCCCCCGCCGCAGCCCGGCTCCACCCCCGCCGGGGAGGCACCGGGCCAGCTCCGCACCCGTCTCCTTTATCTCCGGAGGCCGACACCGTACGCACCGGCGGTATCGGCGGCCACAGGACCGCTGCCGTTGGCGGCGGGGCCGGGCGTGGCAGGGCGGGGCGCGGGGGGCCCAGGCCCGGCCCGAGCCGCGGGGCCCCCGCTGTCACCGCCGCGCCGCGGGCCCGGGGCCGCTACCCACAACCCCCCGCGCTCCGGCCAAGCATCCCACAGTGCCCCGCGCCCCGCGGCGGCCGTTACCCACAGCGTCCCGCGCCCGCCGTTACCGAGCAGCCGCGGGCAGGGCCCCGCCGGGGCCGCACTCCCGGGCCGGTCCCGCCGCGCCGCCGGGGCCGGGCCGGGACCGCCACCGCCCCTCCCGCCGTCGCTATGGCAACGGCACCCCACCCACCCCCTCCCGCGGTCTCGCCCGGGGCCGGCGGACCAATGGCAGCACGGAGCCGCAGACGCCGGCCAATCAGCGCCTGAGCGAGGCGGGACTAAGCGGCGCGGCGGGCAGCGTGCCGGACGGCGCGGCGGAGGGGACAAAAGGACTGAAACCGGCCGTGGCGGGGCGACGCCCGAGTCCGGGAGAGCCCGGGGACGGGGGGAGCGCTCCGGGACCCCCTCCGACCCGCTCAGCACCGCGCAGACCCCCGGGAGCTGCCTCTCCGCTGCGGCATCTGTGGCCTCGCCCCGTCCCGCGGCGGCCCACGGGTGTCACCCAGCGTCCCGGCGTGTCCTCTGGCATCCCACGGGGTCCCAAAGTGCCCCAAAGCGCCCTGCGGGGTCTCGCCGTGCCCACCGGTGTCACACAGCGGCCGAGGGTGCCCCACAGCGTCCCATGATGTCCCACCGTGTCCGCTGGCATCCCACGGGGTCCCCAAGTGTCCCTCCGCGCCCCACGGGGGTCTCACCGTGCCCGCCGGTGTCACATAGCGTGTCCCCCCCGTGGCGTCCCAATGTGCCTCCAAACGCCCCACAACGTTCCACGCTGTTCCCTGGCGTCCCACCATGTCCCACTGGCGTCCCACGGGGTCCCCTGGCATCCCACGGAGTCCCACCGTGTCCCGCGGGGTCCCGGGGCAGGGCACGGTGGCCGGGCGTCGTGCTGAGCCCCACCGGCCCCGGCCTCCCCCTCCCAAACTCCCAGGGGACGCGACGCCCCGGGCAGGACGGGGATGGGGGGGCGGCCCTTCCCGGCCCCCCGGAGCGGGCCGGTGCCTGAGCGCGGCCGGTGCGTGCCCGCGGGCCCGGGGAAGGCCGGGGGCAGCCCCGCCGGGCGGGAGCGGGAAGCGCCGGAGCCGCCCCGTCGGGGCCGCCGAGATTGCGGCGCCGCGGGCAGCACGGCCCGGCCCGGCCCGGCGGGGACTGGGGACTGCGGGGGTCCCGGGGGGGGCCGCGGACGGGGAAGCCCCGCCGAGACACCGCGGCCCCGGGGAGCCGCCAGCCGCCGCCGCCCCGGCTGATGTCCCGGTGCGGTCGGGGGGCAGCGGGGGACACTGGGGGAAACATCGAGGGGACACCGGGGAGGGCACCGAGGGGACACAAAGGGGACACTTGGGGGACACGGGGGAGACACGGCCGGCGCCCGGCGGGGCTCGGTACGCTCGGCGGGGCGGGCGGGGCTGCTCAGGTGCGGCGGGCGGGGGGGGTCCCGGGGCGGTCGCCGTGTCCCGGTCCCGGTGCCCCCGGGCGCGGAGCCGCCAGGAACTGCCCCGGGTTTTCCTGCCCGTCCCGTCTCGTCCCGTCGCGGCGCGGGGCCGGGCGCGGCGGGGCGCAGCCCGGGGACCCCGGCCCGGTATCGGTTCTGCTTTCGAGGGAGGCGGCGATTTCGCAGTAACGGGGGGCGGGTGCCACCTGCCCCGGGGATTCCCCACCTGCCGCCGCCCCATAAGAGCCCGGTGGCGGCGCCGGTGGCGGCACCGACAGACCGACAGACAATGGCCTCGCTCCGCTGCATCCTCCTCTGCCTCTGCCTCCCGCTGCTGCTCCCGCCACCCGCGGCCCCGGTCCCGGTCCCGGACCGCCGCACCGACTGGGCCGCCTGCAGGAGCCTCTCCCGGGAGCTGTCGCGACTGCTGGCGACCCTGAAGGAGCCGCACCCGATCCTGGTGAGCGCGGGGGGCTCGGCCGGGGGGGAACCGGGGCGGCCGGGGGGCTGTGGGCGCTGGAAGGTGCGGGGCATCGCGGCAGGAGGGGTGCCCCGAGGGTGCGGGGTACCGGAGGGGTGCGGGGGCCGTGGGGACACCGCTGACCCCCCCGCTGCTAGGATGAGATGCACCTGAGCGAGGAGGACCCCGAGAACTGGCCCCCCCGGATCCGCTGCAGTGACGCCTGCGACCCCTCCACGCTGGACACCAACAACACGGTACCGGGGGACACGGGGTGTTGCGGGGCCGCGGCGGGGCGGGCAGGGAGCCTGAGGGCGTCCTGGGGGGGGATGAGCCTGGGGGATGTTGCCTGGGGGTCCCAGGGGTGCTGGAAGGTCCCGGGGGCGCCTGGGGATGCTGAGGGATGTGCACGGGGGTCCCAGAGGTGTTGGGTGTTCCCAGGGGTGCCTGTTTGTCCTCAGGGATGCTGAGGGCTGCGTCTGGGGTAGCCAGGGGTGCTGGGGGTCCCAGGGACATTGAGAGATGTGCCTGGGGTCCCCAGGGAGGGGGGGGGGCGGTCCCAGGGATGCTGAGGGATGCGCATGGGGGGGTCCGTTCCCAGGGGTGCCTGTTTGTCGCCAGGGATGCTGAGGGAGGCGTTTGGGGTTCCCAGGGGTGCTGGGGGTAGCCAGGGGTGCCCCAGGGATGCTGAGGGACGTGCCCGGGCATTCCAGGGGTGCCCCAGGGGTCCCAGGGATGCTGAGGGACGTGCCCGGGGGTCCCAGGGGTGCCCCAGGGATGCTGAGGGACGTGCCCGGGGGTCCCAGGGGTGCCCCAGGGGTCCCAGGGATGCTGAGGGACGTGCCCGGGGGTCCCAGGGGTGCCCCAGGGATGCTGAGGGACGTGCCCGGGCATTCCAGGGGTGCCCCAGGGGTCCCAGGGATGCTGAGGGACATGCCCGGGGGTCCCAGCGGTGCCCCAGGGGTCCCAGGGATGCTGAGGGACGTGCCCGGGGGTCCCAGGGGTGCCCTAGGGGTCCCAGGGATGCTGAGGGACGTGCCGGGGGGTCCCAGGGGTGCCCCAGGGGTCCCAGGGATGCTGAGGGACGTGCCCGGGGGTCCCAGGGGTGCCCCAGGGGTCCCAAGGATGCTGAGGGATGTCCCCGGGGATCCCAGGGATGCTGAGGGATGTGCCCAGGGGTTCCAGGGTGCCAGGAAGGGTGTGGGGGGGGTGCCCAGCTCACACCCCGCTCCCCGTAGCGCTGCCTGCAACGCATCCGCCAAGGGTTGCAGCGCTACCAGGACCTGCTGGGTTCCGAAATCTTCACCACCCACCGCCTGCCCCAGCTGGAGACGGCGCTGGACCAGCTGCTGGGCCACGTCCAGGTGAGAGGGCGGGAGGGGGGTCTGTGTGGCAGCCTGTTCCCCCCGCAGCCGGGGAAGTGGCTGCCCATCGGCCGCAGCCTCGGGCTCCCCCCGCCCCTGACCCCGCTCTCTCCCCGCAGCAGGAGCACGGCCGCCCCCCCCCGCACCCCATGTCCCCCATCGGGACCTGGGACCGGCTGCTGCTGCGGCACCTGGCGCTCCAGCGGCTCCAGTCCTTCACCGCCGTCATGAGCCGCGTCTTCACCCACAGCGCCAGCGCCAGCCCCCGCTGAGGCCGCCTGGCCACGTTTCCCCCCCCCACCCCGACTATTTATTCCCCTCCGCCCCGAGGGGCTATTTATGTGCGATGCTCCCTATTTATCTCGGGTATTTATGAGTTTCTAATAAAAGGCTGAAGGAGACGAGCGGCTCCCCGCGTACGGCACAACCCGGGTCTGCCCGCAAGCAGCGCAGGCAGATGGGTGGGGAAGAGGTTTATTTACGGGGGGGCGTTGGGGGGGAGTCACTGGAAGTCGTTGGCGTCGATATGGAGCGGGGGGAAGTCGGTGGCGAAGAAGGAGCTGACGGGGGACAGGGCTGCGTCCTCGAGCTGCGGCAGGAACGGGTCGTGGGGATTCAGGAGCGCGGGGGCGCCTGCAGGATGGGGAGAGGTCAGTGCTGAGGGGACCCCCCCCCTGCCCAGTGTCCCCCCTCAGCCCTGACACTCACTCGCCAGCCCGGGGCCCAGCCCCTCTGCCACCGCGTCGGTGGCCTCTGCCATGTTGGGCATCAGCTCCGGTGCCTCCATCGTCTCCAGCGTCCCTGAGCCCGGCTCCAGCCCCTCCGACAGCGTCTGCAGGAGCTCCTCCATGTGCAGCAGCTCCAGGTCCCTCAGCTCCGGTGGCAGCGTCCCCTCGTCCTCGGGGACCAGCAGTGGCCCCACAGCCCCCACCACTGGCTGCAGCATCCCCACGTTCCCGGCCACCTCGGGCAGCACCCCCAGCCCCTCGGGCAGCACGGGCAGCGTCCCCACACCCCCTGGTGCCACCATCCCCTGGCCCTCGGGGACTCGCTGCAGCACCAGCTGCGGCTCCAGGTCCCCAATCCCTGCCTGCAGCATCTCCGAGACCCCCGATCCCACCTGCAGTGGCCGCGGTGGCCCCAGGCCTTGGGGCCCTGGCTGCTGCAGCGTCCCCGAGCCCTCGGGCTGCATCATCCCCGCGCTCCCGGCCACTGCTTGCTGCGTCCCTGAGCTCGGGGGCTGCGGCATCCCCGGGCTCACAGCCATCGCTTGCTGCGTCCCCAGGTTCCCAGATGGGACCTGCAATGTCCCCGACCTGCCGGGCTGCTGCGTCCCCAGGCCAGCGGGCTGCTGCGTCCCCAGGCCACCGGGCTGCAGCTGCAGCGTCTCCAGGTTTTCCGTAGCAGCCACCAACTCCTCTTCTGTCTGCCACGACTCATTTGCCTGCCTGCAGGGAGAGACGGTGGGTCACGGTCTGGGTCAGGGTCTGGGTGAGGGTCAGGGTCAAGGTCAGGGTCTGGGGTTAGGACAGGGTCAGGGTGAGGGTCAGGGTCTGGGGTTAGGTCAGGGTCAGGGTCAGGGTCAGGGTCTGAGGTTAGGACAGGGTCAGGGTCAAGGTCAGGGTGAGGGTCAGGGTGAGGGTCTGGGGTTAGGACAGGGTCAGGGTCAGGGTGAGGGTCAGGACAGGGTCAGGGTGAGGGGTTAGGACAGGGTCAAGGTCAGGGTCTGGGGTTAGGACAGGGTCAGGGTGAGGGTCAGGGTCTGGGGTTAGGACAGGGTCAGGGTCAGGGGTTAGGACAGGGTCAGGGTCAGGGTCTGAGGTTAGGACAGGGTCAGGGTCAAGGTCAGGGTCTGGGGTTAGGACAGGGTCAGGGTGAGGGTCAGGGTCTGGGTCTGGGGTTAGGACAGGGTCAGGGTCTGGGTCAGGGTCTGGGGTTAGGACAGGGTCAGGGTCGGGGTCTGGGTGAGGGTCAGAGTCTGGGTCTGGGGTTAGGAGAGGGTCAGGGTCAGGGTCAGGGTCTCTGTGAGGGTCTGGGTCTGGGGTTAGGACAGGGTCAGGGTCTCTGTGAGGGTCTGGGGTTAGGACAGGGCCAGGGTCAGGGTGAGGGTCCAAGGATACAAGGCTGAGGGTCCCTCTTCCCACGGGGGAAGAGGGAGGGACCTCCCTCCGGAGGGACCAAGGCGTCCCCCCGCCTCACCTGGAGGACACGCGGATGAGGCGCCGGTTCAGGTACCTCTTCTGCTCCAACAGGTTCCCTGGGGACAAGAGGAGAGGTCGGAGGGGGTGGTGGGCGCTGCCCCCGCGCCGTGCCGTGCCGCGCCACGCCGCACCGTGCCGTACCCTCCTGCCGCTGGCTGTAGTAGGGCCCGAAGGCCTCGTCGCGGGGGGTGTCGGGGTACAGGAACTGGAGGGGGTTCTCGGGGATGTTCTCCTCCACCAGCAGCTGGTAGTCGCGGATGATGTCGGGCAGCGCCAGGGACGCCAGCTCGGCCGCGGTGTAGGGAACCACCGAGCGGAAAGCGGGGCGTCCTGCGGGGCAGGGGGACAGCCCCGGTCAGTGCCCAGGGCAGGCCTGAGGCCCGGGTGAGGGGCTCGACCCCGGTGGTGGCGGCGGGGTGGGGGGGGGACGACAACATGCTCACCGCTCTCGGGGTGCTCCACCCAGGTGCAAGTGACCCCCCCCAGCACGCTCTCGCTGAACCGGATCAGGAACGTCCCCGTCCGCTTCCCCTTCAGCAGCTTCTTCTCTTGTTTACGGCTCACGAAGCCCAGGATGAGCCTGGGGGAGGCACCATCAGCCCCAGCGGCTGCCAGTGCCCCCCCCCGCCCCC
This sequence comes from Chroicocephalus ridibundus, assembly GCF_963924245.1. Taxonomy (NCBI): domain Eukaryota; kingdom Metazoa; phylum Chordata; class Aves; order Charadriiformes; family Laridae; genus Chroicocephalus; species Chroicocephalus ridibundus. The sequence continues at coordinate 3,442,637 of NC_086307.1, forward strand.
CCCCCGGCCCTGCTCCTACCCATTCTTCCAGAGCTCCTTGAGTTGCTCCTGGAGCAGCCCCAGGATCCCGTCCAGCCAGGCCCAGAAGGAGAAGCCGGAGGCGCCGTCCTGTGGGAGAGGGGGGGTGAGTGGGGGGGGGGGGAACGGGGCTACGGGAGAACGGGGGGACATTGGGACGGGGCCACAGGGGGACGGGCACCACTCACCTTGGAGAACTTGGGCCAGGTCAAGGTGCTCTCCGGAGACGGCTTTGAGCCTTGGAGGCGAGAGCAGGGTGAGGGGGGCAGCACGGCCCCTGTCCCGGCCCCGGGGGGTCTCGGGGCTGGCACCCGGCCTTACCGAAGAGCTTCTCGGCCAGCATGAGGAGGTGGTCCCTGCTCAGGCCCCGCTCGGCCACGCTCTCGAACTGCCAGCTGAGAACCTCGGCCAGCCGCGGCCAGGGCACCGGGGGCGGCTTGGAGAAGAACTGCTGGTCCTGCGGGAGACGGGGTGAGCGGGGATGGGGACACGCCGCAGGGGACGGGGACACGTACCGGGGCAGGGGACGGGGATGGGACAGGGACCAGGGACACACACAGGGGCAAGGGATGGGGATGGGACAGGGACAAGGGGATGGGGACATGCACCAGGGCAGGGGATGGGGATGGGACAGGGAAAAGGGAACGGGGACACGCACAAGGGATGGGAATGGGACAGGGACAAGGGGACAGGGACATGCACCGGGGCAGGGGACGGGGATGGGACAGGGACCAGGGGATGGGGACACACACAGGGGCAAGGGATGGGGATGGGACAGGGACCAGGGGAAGGGGACATGCACAGGGGACAGGGGATGGTGATGGGACAGGGACAAGGGGACAGGGACGTGCACAGGGACAGGGGATGGGACAGGGACCAGGGGATGGGGACATGCAGTGAGGCAGGGGACGGGGATGGGAAAGAGACCAGGGGAGAGGGACACACACCAGGGCAGGGAACAAGGACAAGGGGATGGGGACATGCACAGGGGCAGGAGACAGAGATAGGACAGGGACCAGGGGACAGGGACATGCACCAGGCCAGGGGATGGGGATGGGACAGGGACAAGGGGACAGGGACGTGCACGGGGACAGGGACGTGCACAGGGACAAGGGGATGGGGACATGCAGTGGGGCAGGGGACGGGGATGGGAAAGAGACCAGGGGACGGGGACACGCACAGGAGATGGTGATGGGACAGGGACAAGGGGACAGGGATGTGCACAGGGGATGGCAATGGGACAGGGACCAGGGGACGGGGACACGCACAGGGGCAGGGGACAGGGGTGGAACTGGGACAAGGACAGAGCAGGGACTGGGGACAGGAGAAGGGACAGGGCACGGTGGGAAGACCGGGAACAGAGCCCAGGAACCTGGGACAGGACACAGGGACGGAGACCGGGTGAGGAGCAGGGATGGGGACGGGACCCCCGGAGCCCGCGGGGGCAGTGGGGAGGGTGCGGGGCCCGGGGGGGAGGGGGGGGGACGGTCCCGCTCACCATACGGTCGCTGGTGACGCTGTTGAGCACGTTGAACCAGAGGATGGAGGCCCAGGCGCTGGAGAGCTGGTTGTTGTTGGAGATGATGATGAAGGGCAGCGTGGAGGTCTGTGGGGAGAGCGGGGCGGGGGGGGGGGGGACGGGTCAGACCGGCCGCCCCCAACCCCTCCGGCCCTTCCCCAGGCCCCCCGGTCCCCCCCAACTCACCTCCAGCTCCAGCTCCAGCCCGCAGTAGGCGTACGCCAGCGTGAAGGTGATGAGGTGCAGCTCCTCCGTCACGACCAGGGGTCCCTACGCGGAGGTGGCACCGTGGGGCACCGCGTGGCACCCGCCGCCCCCGCGCCCCCCAGCCCCGCACCCACCTCGCCGGTGCCTTTGCTGCCCTTGCCCGACCTGCTGTCCTTCTGCTCCCTCAGCGTCTGCGGGGCAGGAGAGGGTCAGCCCAGGGTGGGGTGGGGGGACGATGGGGTCCTGACACCCCCCCCCCCCCCCATGGAGGACATGAGGGTCTTGGGGTGTGGGGGGGGGACCCTACCAGGTACTGGAAGTCACAGACCAGCCCATCCTGGGGACTGTCCCCTGCCAGGAGGGTTTTGCTGCTCGACGTCAGGATGTTGAACTTGCGAAACCTGCGGGGGCAGTGAGAGGTCCGCGGGGTCGGGGGGGCCGGGACCCCCTGGGGGGGGGGGGGGGGGTGTGTGTGGGGTACAGCCCTGCCCGCAGCGCTCGCTCGGCTCTCACCCTTTTATCTTGGGGGGGTCCCTGCAAGAGACAACAGGGCGTCAGCGGAGAGCGGGGGGGTCTCGGGACCCCCACGGCCGGGCAGAGGAGGGGGGGTGGTTAGCCCCGGGGGGGTCCCCGACCTGTCGATGTGGATGCTGGCCTCCATGCCGTGGTTGCGGTCGTGGAGGCGGACGAGGAGGCGGGCGCGGGCCGAGAACTTGCTGGTGGTGCGCAGGACCAGCGGGCGCTTGCAGGCGTTGGGCATGCTGGGCTGCTGCTCCACCACGAAGGCGCTGGGGGCAGCGGGAGGGTCAGGGCTGCCCCCTGGACCACCATCCCCCCCCCCCCCACCCCAACCAAAACACCCCGACACCCCTCCCCAGCCCCCCCCCCACCTCTTCAGCAGGTAGGTGAGCAGCTCCTGCAGCCGCCGCTCCAGGAGGGGGGTCTCTTCCCTCAACGGGTCCCTCTCATACGTCACCTTCTGCCGCAGCTCCCCCAGCGCCCGCAGCAGCTGCCGCAGCTGGAAAAGCCCCTGGCCCAGCTCCGTGAACCTGCGGGTGCCGGGGGTGGGTGGGTGGGGGTGGGGGGGGGGAAGCGGGCCGGGGGGGCGTTCATCAGGGGGCCAGCTGTTGTCCCTCGTCCCTGTCCCCGTCCCATCCAGGCCCTACCAGGTCTCCAGCAGGCGCAGGGAGGTGTCGGCGGGGGCCCCCATGCAGGCGCGCTGCTGCCGCTCCCGCCAGGCCCCCAGCTCCTGCTGCAGGAAATCCCGCAGGGTCTCGCTGCGCCCCAGGAGCTGCTGCATCTGCGCCAGCACCTCCTGGGGGGGGAGGGGGGGGGGAAAACACGTGCCTGAGCTGGGGGGTGCAGGGTGGCTGTGACACCCCCCCAGGCCAACCCCGGTCCCCATCTCACCCGCCGCTGCCGGTCCAGGATCTGCAGCTTGGCCTGGAGGGCTTGGACCTGCTGGGTGTACTGGGGGTCGCTGGTCCTGGCCTCGCCTGCGGGAGGGGGGCGAGAAGGGGGTCACGGGGGGGGGATCAGGGGGGGCGCAGGGCAGCGCTGTCCCACGTCTACCCCCGGTGTGGGCAGGATCGGTCCTTACCCGGCTGGTAGTGCACCTTGTAGCAGAAGTCAAAGGTGTCCTGCAGGTCCTCCAGGTGACGGAAGGCACGTTCAGCCTCCTGGGGGGGCAGAGAGGGGTGAGGGGATGGGTAGCACCTGGGGTCCTTGGGGGGGGGCGCCCAGGGGGGCCGTTACCTGCAGGGCCACGTGGAACTCGGCCAAGCGCCGCTGGATCTGCTGCTCCCGGTCACTCTCTGGGGGTGCGCCAGGTGCCGGGGCAGCCCCCGCCTGCGGAGACATGGGGCGTCGGGCAGTGGCCGGCAGGGTCCCGTGGGGCTGGGGGGTGGGGGGGGGACACACAGACCCCGGCCTACCTGCTCTCCCGCCTGCCCCAGGCGCAGGATCCGTCGCTCCTCCTGCAGCAGGTTGTCCACCAGGTTGGCAAACTTCTCCGGGCACTCCCCAAACTCGGCCTGCGGAGGGGCTGGGGGGGGTCAGCGGGGCGCAGAGACCCTCGTTGCCCCCCTCTCCTCCCCCCCCAGCCCCGGCCCCCCCTGCCCACCTGGAGGTCACGGCAGGCCTTGCGCAGGTTATGCTTCAGCATGAAGTCCTCGTCGCCCAACCCCGGGCTGCCCAGGTGCTCGCCCAGCAACGCCAGCATGGAATGGAAGAGCATCCGGGCGTGGGAAGAGAGCGGCTCGGCCGCCTGGCGCCTGCGGCACCGCGGGCTCAGCGCCGGCACGGCACGCCCCGTCCGGCACTGAGCCCCCCAGACCCAGACCCAGACGTAAATACACCCCCCACCCCGCTCCGGCCCTGTTACCAGTTCTGGTCCTCGATCCAGGAGGCCAGGCACTGCCGCACCACCATGGGCAACGCCGCCCCCGCGTACAGCTGGTGCACCTGCTCCAGGCAGGCGTTGGCCAGACTCTGCACCTCCTGCCACTGCGCCATGCTGGGGGGCACGGGGAAGGGGGGCGGGCGTCAGGCCATCCCTGCTGACCACCCCATCCCACCCCCCCCCCCGGGCCACGGCACGGCGGGAGGATGCCCAAGCCGGTCCCCGGGCCGCCCTGCGCCCCCACGCACCTGCCTGCGGCCCCCTGGTCCCACGGGGTCCCTGCGCTGCGGCTTGGGCTGGCCGCGGGCCAGCAGCCCCCGTCCTGCGCCGGGAGAAGGGCTGAGCAGGGGTGGAGGTTTCCCGCATGGGCCCCGGTGCTGGTGACCGAGCTGTCCCCAGCTGCAGGGGCTGGGGGCACACGCTCCCCCCCCCGCTTCCCCGAGGGCCCCCCGCACCCCATGGGTCCCCTCCCCGGAGGCTCCCCGACATGGTCCCCCCCTTGCACCCCCACAGGCACCCCCCCAGGCAGGTCCCCTGCACCCCAAGTGTCCCCCCTGCAGGGCTCCAGGGGGGCGGGTGCCCCTAAACACCCCCCGCCCCAGGGGACACCCCCAAGGGACCCCCTCCCAGGGGGATCCCTGCGTGCCCCAACCGGGATCCCCTACCTGCGCCCCGGCCCCGGCCCCGGCCCCGGCCCCAGCAGGGCTCCCCGTACCCGAACCTGTAGGGGGGACCCCCCCCGGGACCCCCGGCCCCCGCCGCGCTCCCACCTCGGCCGCTCCCGGCTGCCGGACCAGGAAGGCGCGCAGGCCACGCCCCCTCCCCTCTCTGCGCGGCGATTGGCGGAGCGCGGCGGCGAGGCCACGCCCCCCCCCCCCGGCGGCGAGGAGGGGCTGCCCGCGGGGTTGCCGGCTTCCCCGAAATGACGTCAGAGGGGGCGGGGCCAGCGAGGGAAGCGGGGACTGAGGGGGGCAGCGCCGGGCCGGGCCGGGCCGTGGGGACAGGGACGGGCTGCGGGGACAGAGCCATGGGGACAGAGCCATGGGGACAGGGACGGGCTGCGGGGACAAGAGCCATGGGGACAGAGCCATGGGGACAGGGACGGGCTGCGGGGACAAGAGCCATGGGGACAGAGCCATGGGGACAGGGACGGGCTGCGGGGACAGAGCCATGGGGACAGGGACGGGCTGCGGGGACAAGAGCCATGGGGACAGAGCCATGGGGACAGGGACGGGCTGCGGGGACAAGAGCCATGGGGACAGGGACGGGCTGCGGGGACAGAGCCATGGGGACAGAGCCATGGGGACAGGGACGGGCTGCGGGGACAGAGCCATGGGGACAGAGCCATGGGGACAGGGACGGGCTGCGGGGACAAGAGCCATGGGGACAGGGACAGCCCGTGGGGACAGAGCCATGGGGACAGGGACAGGCTGTGGGGAGAGGGAGAGGCTGCAGGGACACGGGGACAGAGCCATGGAGACAGGGGCAGCCCATGGGGACAGAGCCATGGGGACAGAGCCATGGGGACAGGGACAGGCTGTGGGGCAGGGGGACAGAGGCATGGGGACAGGGACGGGCTATGGGGAGAGGGAGAGGCTGCAGGGACACGGGGACAGAGGCATGGGGACAGGGACAGCCCGTGGGGACAGAGCCATGAGGACAGGGACGGGCTGCGGGGACAAGAGCCATGGGGACAGTCTGTGGGGCAGGGGGGACAGAACCATGGGTTCAGGGACAGGCCATGGGGACAGGGGGCAGAGCCATGGGGACAGGGATAGCCCGTGGGGACAAGCTTTGCAGCCACCTGGGATGGGGACAGGGCTAGGGGCCGTAGGGATGGGCTACGGGGACAGGGCTGCGGGAGCCGGAGCCAGGCAGGGCGGGACAAGGACAGGGACGGCGACCAGGGCCGGGCCACCACGTGGCTCAGGCAAAGCCTCCCCGTGGGGCCAAGGTCCCCGTGCCCCGGGACAGGGTGGCCCCGCATCGATTGGCGCCGGCCTCCCCAGACAGGGACGGGGACACACGGAAGCAGCCGCCGTCTTTATTCAGACGATGAGGACGGGGCCGCTGTGGGCGGTGGGGGCCGGCGGGGGCTCCCCCTCCGAGGTGAAGTAGCCGATGAGCGCCCGCACCCCGGCCTTGAGCCCCGGCTGCAGCCCCAGCTGCAGCCCCAGGGCCACGGGGCCGCCGGCGCCGGCGGTGAGAGCGGACAAGCCGGCGTAGCCCAAGTCCTCGGCCACCTCCAGGGCCCGGCTGGAAGCCAGGGCCTCGCAGCCCTGGAAGGCGTAGTAGAGGCTGGTGCCCAGGTTGTAGAAGGTGCTGACGCCCGGCACCCACTCCATCACCCCGTGGGCCTCGCGTTCCCCCGGCGGGTTGCAGGCATCCTCGTCCTCCCGCCGGCGCCGGGACCGCTGCCGGGGGACGTGGCGGCACGCAGGCAGCCAGGCGTGGGCTCTGGCCCCCCGGACCCTCTCGGCCGAGCGTCCCGTGGCCGGCAGCCCGGCTAAGGGGGGGTGGGTGCCGGCCGCAGGGTGCCGGAGCTGGGGGGATGCGGCCGCGCAGGGCCATGGCGGGGCAGAGCCCCCCGGCCGCACCAGGCTGAGGAGCAGCGGCAGGGCCTGGGGGGCCGGGGTGTCCCGCAGCCGCGCCAGCCCCCGCAGCAGCGCGGCGGCCGCGGCGGGACCCAGCTCCCGGGACAGCCCCTGCACCTCCTCCTCGGCCTGGGGCCGGCAGGCGGCCCCGCTCAGCGCCAGGGCCATGGCGGCACGGGCCAGGGCACGGGGCGGCGGCGGGAGCCGGGCGAAGCCGGGCAGGGCGTCGGGACGCAGGTCCTGGCACAAGACCCCGGTGCCCGGCAGCGCCCGCGGCGGGATCTGCTCCGCCAGCTCCGCCAGCAGCACCCGCGCCGCGGCCCCGCGGTGGGCAGCCGGCACGGCAGAGCTGCCCCCCAGGCCGAGGAGGAAGAGGAAGAGGAGGAAGAGCAGAGCCTGGGGCATGGCGGCAGCTCCAGCAGGGCCTGGGGAGGCAGGAGAAGGGGCAGAGCCCTGTCAGCACCCCCCGCGGCCGCAGCCCCCCGCCGACCCCCCGCGCCCCGGCTCACCCGCTCGCCGGCACCGATGGCCCCTGCCCCGTCCAGCCGCTGCCCCCGCCGCCCCCGCCCTCCCTTTATAGCCACCCTTATCAGGAGCTGTTGCGACACGCGGGGCCTGGCTCCGTCCCCCGGCGCGGGGAGGGGGACAGGGCACCCCCCAGGGACCCGTCCCACGCCAGACCCACACACCAGGCAAAGGCGAGAGCCGTGTTTATTTATTTGGTCTATTTCCAGATTTAAAAGGTGTTAGGGGAAAAAAAAACAGAAAAAAAAACCACCAAACATCAACAGCTGAGGGAAAACAGGAAGTTTTAGGGGGAAAACAGGGACATGGGGACACCAGGACAGCCACCAGGGAAGCGGACAGGGCGGAGCCGCCCCACGCTTCCGCAGCACCCTTAAAAACGGCTTTAAAACCTGCAGAAACCCCAGAAAACAGCCCAGGATCCAGGGGGGAGGGGATGCAGGACGCAAGGGGAGCCCCCTCAGTCATCCTCCTCCTCCTCCTCCTCCAGGCAGCGGATGCGCTTCCGCCTCCCCCGGGGCTGGGGCTCCTCGTCCTCGTCCCCCTGTGAGTGGGGGGCTGCGGGGGCCGGCTCTGTGCCTGGGGGGGGGAGGGAGCAGGGAGGATGCTGAGCCCCCCCCGGGGCGGGATGCGGGGAGTGGGGGTACACCCCTGTCCCCCCGCCATCTGCCCAGCTCCAGGGAGGTGGCAAAGGGGCCGGGGACAGGTCGAGCGTGACCCAGCGGCGCCCCATGCCCAGCTCCCGGTGACATCCCGCAGCCCCCCAGGAGAGAGGGGAGGGGGTGGCACCCACCTGAGCTCCCGTCGTCGTCGTCCTCGCTGTCGAGCGCCCGTCGCCTCTTGGTTCCCGGCTGCACCGGGCTGGGGACGGGGACAGGCTCCTCGCTGCAGCAGTGGGGACAGGGGTTGGCACCGCTCAGCCCCACATCCAGGGGTCCAGAGACCCCCCCCAGAGTCAGGGAGGGGATCCCCCCGGGGGTGGGAACCTGTTTTCACCTCTCTGAGTCCGATGCCGGCCCCGCCGGTGACGGCTCTGCTGAGGGGCACAAGAAGAGGGGCTCAGGGCCAGCCCCCCGGCCGGGGGACCCCAGCCCAGCTCCCGCACCCCTCACCTGCATCGGGGGCCTGGGGGCACTGGGGCGGCTCCAGCAGCCCCTGGGGGGGCGGCGGATCGGGGCCGTGGTGGGCGATGGATGCGGCGGCGCGGCGGAGCTGCTGCGGGGTGAGGGCAGCCGGGATGCGCCAGAAGGATTCCTGGGCGGAGAGGGGAGACGCTGCAGGGCCGTGCCGGGACCCAGGGGACAGAGACGGGGACAGGGATGGGGACCTCACCTGCTCGCTGGCGGGCGGACGGAGCCCCAGCTGCCGCAGCAGGGCCTTGAAGCGCCGGTCCTCCATGGCATCCTCGTTCTCCTCCGAGAGCGGCACCAGCGGTACCGGGTAGGACACGCCTGGGAGGAGAGCGCTGTCAGCCCGGAGGAGCCGGCCCCCCACCCCGGCCCCTGGCCCCCGGGACCACTCACCGTCCTCCTCACGGTCCCCAGCCGCCCTCCGCAGACAGTTCTCCAGCCAGCGCAGGGGCCCGGCCATACCTGGGGACAAGGGCAGGGTGAGAGGGGACACGGCCCCGGAGCCAAACCTGGCCGGGGGGTTCGGAGCCCCTCGCCCACCTTCCTGATGCAGACGATGCCCCAGGCCCTGCCCGGCCCCTTCCTCGGACACCCAGTGCTCCTCCACGGGGCCTTCCTCCGCTTCGTCATCCTCCTCATCCTCCTCCTCGCTGTCCCCATCCTCTGCTGAGCTGTCCCGGGCCGGCACCGCCGCGGCGCCTGCCGCACCCTGTGGGGACCAGGGGTGCGTGGGTGCCCGTGATGGGGCAGCACCCGCTGGGCACAGCCCAGGACCACCCTCCCCCCCGGCCCTTCCCCGGTACCGGCCCAGGGCCGTGGCCCTTCCTCCGGCGCTTCTTGTACAGCTCCTTGCGCTCCGCCACCAGCCCCAGCCCCAGCAGCTTCTCCACCACACGAGCCCGCGACCGCCGCGCCGTCAGGTGCTTCATGATGTTCCCCAGGACGTCTGCGGGGAAGGGGGCGTCAGGGGGCGGGGGGGGGGGCTGTTTTTTTTTCCCCCCCTAGAGCCCGCGTCGCCCCCCGCTCACCCTCCGAGCCCTGGAACTCCTCGTAGAGCCGCGTCAGCTCCTCCTCCTGCTCCTGCGTCCACAGCACGATGCAGGTGCCCTTCCTGGGGAGGCGGGGGGGGGGGGGGGGACGACACGGCCATGGGTCCCTGCCCTGGAACAGGAGGACCCGGGGGGGGGGTCCCACAGGGGGTTCTGACCCACCTTTCCCGCGGGAAGTCCTTGGCGCTGCTGGCCAGCCCCAGCCGCACCAGCTGCTTCACCACCTGCCTCCGCGTCCGCCTGGGCCCCGGGAGACGGGCCAGGATGGCGGCGATGACATCCTCGCCTGCAGGAGGAGCAGGAGGCTGCAGGGAGGGAGCCCCCGCCGCCCCCCCGGGGGGGTCCCGCTGCCGCCGCCCCCCCGCCCCGTCCCATCCCGGGGAGCCCCGGTACCTTCCACCTCCTTGTACTTCCAGTACAGCTCCCGCAGCTCCTGCTCCTCCTGGGGGGTCCAGGGGGGGCCCCGTCTCCTGCTGGCCCTGGGCAGAGGGGAGGGGAGGTGAGGGGAGGCGAGGGGAGGGTGGCAGCCCCCTCTCGGGCCCCACTCACCCCTCTCCCTCCTGCAGGGAGCCGTAGCCCTCGGTCATCTCGCGGACGGCCGCTGGGCTCTTCCAGAAGAGCAGCTCCACGAAGGCCTTCTTGTTAGTGGCCGCCAGCGCAAAGAACTTGCCCAGGATGAACTTGGCCAACGCCACCAGCTCCTGCGGGCGGAGGGAGGGAGAACGGGGCTGGGGGATGCAGCGGGGAGAGGGGGGGGAGACGGACCCTTCCCGGGGGCGGGGGTAGCCGGGACCCCTCTGACCTGGTGTGCGCCGGCAGCGGGGTCGCTGAGGAGGCGGTGGAAGAGGGAGAAGAGGGAGAGCTGGAAGAGCAGGGCCTCCATGCGCAGGTCGCGGGCCAGGCGGTGCAGCAGGCGGGCGGCGCAGTGGTTGGTGCGGGGGGTGTTGCGGGCGTAACCCCGCAGCAGCAACACGAGCGCCCGGACCACGGGGGCGCAGGCGAACCTGCCCCGGCAGCCCCGGTGAGCGCGGCCGTCCCGGCAAACAGTGGCCACCCCGGCGAGCAGCCGCCACCCCAGACCCCCCCCGTCCCCGCCTCTCACCGTTTCAGGTAGTCGAGGAAGTTGAACTCCTTCTCTGACACCTGCACGGTTTCTTCTTCTTCTTCCTCATCCTCTTCTTCTTCTTCCTCCGGTTCCTCGGCCTCGGGGGGTGCGTGCCCTGCGGCGGGACGGTGGTGAGGGTCCGGCACACCCTGGCCCAGATCCCGCCGCTGCCGGTGCCGCCGGGGACTCACGGGGCAGGGGGGCGAAGAGAATCTCCCGCAGGAGCCGGGTCTCCTCGGGCGGCCCCGCATCGGGGGGTCCGAACACGTCCCCTTCGGGCCAGACGTCCCTGGGGAGAGGGGGGGGGACAGGCTGGCACCGCGTCCCCACGTCCCAGCCCGGCTGCGGGATGGGAACTGAGGTGCCGGTACCTGGCGGAGCGGAGCAGCCGCAGGGCCTGGGGGACCTGGGCGTCCCGCAGGCACCCCTGGATCCGCAGCAGAGCCTCCGCGCGCTGCTCCTCCACCGGCGTCTCCGAGGCGGCATCGAAGGGCACCACGTCCTCAGGGAGGGCCACCTCGCCCTGGGGCGGGACACCGTCACCCTGCGCCCCACCAAGACACCCTGGTGTGTCCCCCCCACAGGGTCGGAACCCCCCCCCCCCCCGTTGCCTTACCTGCAGGCAGGCCTGGAGCTGCGGGGCCAACCCTGCCCACAGCATCTCCAGCTCCTCGGCGCTGGGCGGCTGCGGGGCCGGGGATGGGGCCGCCCGCGGCTTCTTCCTCCTCCGCACGCGCTTGCTCTGGGGGGGGCGAGGACGGCGGGTGTCAGGAGGGCCCCACCTGGCCTCCCCCCAAGGACCCACCACCCACCACCACCCCCGGCGGCGGGGGGAGCCGCATCCCACCTGCACCACGAGGCCGGCGCGGCCCCGGCAGAAGCGCTCCAGCATGCGGAGGAAGAGGTGGGCCGTCTCCACCAGGTCCCGCAAGAAGCTGCGCGGCTGCTTGGTCTCGTCGAACTTGCGGAAGAGGGCGAGGAAGAGCTCCCGGTACTCCATCAGGTAGAAGATGTTGCCTGGGGAGGAGGGGGTCAGCCGACAGCGGCGGGGGGCGGGGATGCTGAAGTCAGACACCCCCCCCCCCCCCTCCTCCAGGGTTGGGCGGAGGGACAGACGGACTCACTCTTGATGACCTGGCTGCTGTCCCGCACCGCCTGCTCCGGGGACCGGTCCATCTCCTGCAGCGTCCGCAGCAGCTCCTGGTACGCCTTCAGGGCCAGGTGCATCCTGGGGACACGGCAGCGTCAGGGCAGGGACCCCCCCACACACTCCCACCCCAGCGGGGGAGGGTCCCAAGTGGCCGGGGTTGAGGGGGGGGGTCCCAGGCGCCCACCGGCGGGACCAGGTCACCGCCTCCTTCTTGTCCATCAGCGCCATCTCGTAGTAGGTGGTGAGGTTCTGCTCGATGAAGTGGAAGGCGCGGACGCCCACCGTCTCCGACACCAGCTCGGGGCGGAAGCCCCGGCGGCGGTTGAAGGCCATGAAAAAGGCGGTGGCCCACAGGTAGTAGGTCTCGTCGTGCTGCTGAGCCTTCTCCCGCACCAGCTGGTCCTAGGAGCAATGAAGGAGGGGGGGGGCTCAGCAGGGGTCCGTCCCCCAGCCCAGGGAGGGTGTCACTGCCCCCCCCCCAGCCCCTCACCTTGACCAGCAGCATCAGGCGGTTGTAACAGCCCTCCAGGAAATCCTGGCAGAAGCAGCGCAGGAAAAGCCGGACGTTGCGGGCGGAACGACGCGGGGGCTCGGCCTCGGGGGCCGCCTGGCGCTGCCGGGGCACGCGCCGCGTCTCCTTGCCCAGGTCGTGGCTGTAGCTCTTCAGCTGCAGGGGACAAGCAGGGAGCAGCCGGACTCGTGTCCCCAGGTCATCCCTGTGCCCCCCCCCCCCCGCCCCTTCCCTTCCCCACCCCGCCACGTCCCCGTCCCCACACTCACGTTGTGCAGCCCCTTGTGGAAGACGACATCCCGGTCCCCGATGGCCTTCAGGCCCTGCAGGACGTAGGAGCCACCGAAGCGGGAGTGCCTGGGGCAGGGGGACAGGGGCTGAGCGGTGCCGGCCCCGCCACGGGGGTCCCAGCCCTGCCGTGGGGGTCTGTCGTCCCGTCCCCCCTCCCTCACCTGGATGGGCGCTGCAGCGCTCGCGCCCTCCGCTCCGCCAGCTCCCGCTGCCGCAGGGTCTCCAGCTCCCGCGTGTCCTCCCCGTGCTCGGCGGCCGCCTGCCCCTGCCCCAGCGCCGCCAGCTCCTCCGGGCTCTGCGGGCAGCACCGTCAGTGCTGCGGGGAAGTGGGGGGCGTCCCCTGACCCACCGCCCCCCTGCCCTGCCTCACCTGGTCGCGGAACATGAGGGAGATGATCTCCAGGACGTGCAGGGCCCATTGCTGCTCCGCCTGGGCGCTGGCCAGGAACTTGAGCAGGTCGTCCATCCCGCTGATGTGCAGCGCCCACAGCACCCGGTCGTGCACGCTGGCGTCGCCATCCACACCCTGGGGGGGGGAACGGCAGGTGGGGGGCGCTCAGCAAGCAGGGTGTCGGGGTCCCCAGGGAGCCACCATGGCCTCAGAGAAGGGGCCTGTCCCGGTACCTGCTCCTCCGTGGGGTCTGGGGGGATGTGCAGCACGTTGCGCACCAGCAGCAAGATCCTCTCGATCAGCAGCGTGTCCTCCTCCTGCCGCTGCTCCCAGTCCTGCGGCCACGGAGCCGTGAGGGGTCCCCGCAGCACCCGCGGGGACCCCGACCCCGCTCGGCGGGGACGGACCCCGCTGTCCCCGGGAGCCACGCGGGGACACAGGACTCACCAGCTGCAGCAGGTCGTAGAGCTTCTCGCTGAGCACCCCAAAAACCTTCTCACTGGCGAAAGCCTGCGGAAACCCCTGCGTGAGCGAGGGGGGTACGGGCAGAGCCCGCCACCCCCTCCCCCCCCCCGGGCCAGGGGCCCCTCCCCGGGCGGACTCACCTCTTTGTAGGCCTGGAGGTAGGACAGGACCTGGAGAAAGTGGTGCCGGGAGGTGGCATCTGCTGGCACTTTGCCGAAGCAGAGCAGAGCCGGCTGCGTCAGGTTCACCGTCAGCCTGCGAGCGGGCAGAGAGGGGGCGTGTGAGACCGCTGCTCCGTGGGGAAACCCCCCCGGAGCCCCCCTGGCTCCCCCCCGGTACCTGACGACGGCGTCGAAGAGCACCTTCTCCTGCGGGTACTGGACCAGGATGGGCAGGAGGTCGTTCTGCAGGATCTGGGCCGCCCCCAGCTGCTGCCGCACGTCCCGGGTCTCATCCTCATGGCGCAGGTACCGGATCAGGTCCTTGACGCTCTCTGGGGGAGGGGGACCGTGGCCTTGAGCCCCCCGCCGCCCCCGTTCCCCGCCACCCCCCCGTCGCCCCCCACCTACCCAGGCAGTCGGGCTCCCGGTGGTAGACGTCGCCTTCCAGGTAGCCCAGGGCGCTGCAGGTGGCCAGCAGCTCGCAGTTCATCATGTACCAGTCCATGCAGCGCGGGGGGGGCGCTGGGGACCGGGAACCTTCTGCGAGACGGCCGTCAGCGCCTCCGCCGCCTGTCCCCCGCCTCCCCGCTCCGGGGTCGTCGTTCCCCCCCGACCCCGCCACCACCGGCCCCAGGGCACCAGCCGGTCCCGGGGGGGGGATTCCCCTTCCCGGGACACCGGACCGATCCGCCCCCCGCCCCCCCCCCCCCGCGCCATCGATACCGGAGCGTCGGCCGGTCGCGGTGCCCCCGCCACCCCCCGGGCACCAGCCCCCCTCGATACCGGAGCTCCACCCCACCGGACCCGGACCCCCCCGGTCCCGGTCCCCGCTCACCGGCAGCGCCGTCTCCGCCGCCCTCGCGGCCGAGCGCCCGGGACCGGGCGCGGGGGCGGCCTTACACAACCGCCCCAGTTCCCGCGGCGAGAGGCCCCGCCCCCCCCCGCCGACTTCAAGCGGCAACTCCCGTCCGAGGTGACCAACCCCTCCCCCCGGAGCCCCGCCGCCCACCCGCGGGCACCGACCGGCGGTACGATGCCCCGCAGCCCCCTCCCCTCGCTCACCGCACCCCCCCGCTGCGGGGAGAACGCCCTCCCCCCGCCTCCCCCGCGGGTCCCACTGCGGGGAGGGAGGGCCCGGGCGCGGCGTTGCCCTTTTAAGCGCGGCGCAGCCCCTCCCCCCGGGGCGGGGCCTCCCCCGCGGGCGCGGGAACGGGCGGCCGGCGCCTCCCGGCAGCTCCCGCGCGGTTGCCGGGGCGACGCGGCCCCGGTTCCCCCGGTGTCCCGCGGTTTCCTCCGACGTCGCCGCCCCCCCCCCCCCCCCCGCCTTCGCCACCCGTCCCGGTCACGGCCGCGAGCGGTTACCAAAATAAAAGAGCAGGTTTAATTCACCGAACACAGAACTCCCGCCGCGGCGGGGCGAGGCGGCCCCGGCCCGGTCCCGGTCGGGGTCGCGGGGCCCCGCCGCCGCCCGCCGCGCCGCACACACACGCACCACACGCAGCGCGGCGGCCCCGTCACAGCAAAGCGGCGGGCGGGCGCGGGGGGCCGGGCGCGGCCTACAGGCCCTGCGTCTTCAGCTCCAGCGGCTCGGCCGGCGGCTCGGGCGGCGGCGCGGCGGCGGCGGTGACGGCGGCGGTGACGGCGGCGGTGACGGCGGCGGCGGCGGCGGGCGGCTCCCCCTTCAGCGCCGCCAGGCGCTCGGCCAAGCTCCGCGGCCGCGGGCACAGCGCGAACTCGTAGAGCACCGCGCCCAGCGCCGCGCCCAGCAGCGGGCCCGCCCAGTACACCTGCGGGGGGGCGGCGTGGGCACCGGCACCCCCGCGGCACCGGGAACCCCCCCCCCGGCACCCCGCTCCGGGGGGGCCTTCAACCCCCCCCCCCCCCCCCCCGCCGTCCCTTCTGGGTCCAGCGCCCACCCCCCGGTGCGGGGGGGGCAGCGTAAGCGAGAGGCGGCCGCATCCCCCCCACCTACCCCGAGATATTGGGGGGCAGCAAGGCTGGGGGGGGGGTGTCCTTCACAAGCCCCCAGCACCCCGGGGTGCTGCTGTCACCGGGGGGGCTCCGGCAGCTGCCCCTCCATCTGCGGGGACACCACGGCTGGGGGAGGATCAGAGAGGGCCCGGGGTGGGATGGGGGGGTCCCCCCGCCCCCTCCCCCCCCCCAACTTACCCAGTGGTTGGTGAAGTTGCGGGTGATGACGGCGGGGGCGAAGGAGCGTGCGGGGTTCATGCCGGCGCCCGTGTAGTGGATCTGGGGGGAGGACGGGGCGGTGGGATGCCGGCCGGCTCCCCCCCCGCAGCCCCGGACCACCCCCCCCCCTGCCGCCACCACCACCCCCGGGGTGACGCCGGGAGGGTCCCCGCGGCCGCCCTTACCCCGAAGAGGTGGCCGAGGGCGAGGGAGAAGCCGACGGGCAGCGCGGCCGAGGCCGGGTGCCCGTCGTGGCGGTCGTCGAAGCTGGCCAGGACGCAGAGGACGAACTGGGCCGTCAGCAGCAGCTCCACCACCGTGCCCTGGCCCAGGCCCACGCCGGGGTGCAGCTGCGCGGGGAGGGGGCTCAGCACCCCGCAGCCCCCGCTGGCACCCCCCCCACCGTGCTCCCTGTCACCTCCTTGGCCCCTGGTGACCCCCCCCCCAGGCATCCCCAGCCCCACCGTACCCCAAACCCCTGCTCACCCCAAATACCCAGCCCCCATTACTGCCCCATGCCACCCCAAAGCCCCAAGCACCTCCTGAACCCCCAAATCCCCCATTAGCCCCCCCAAATTCCCCATTAGCCCCCCAACCCCTCAGTGCTCCAGACCCACAAGCATCCCCGAACCCCTGAATCCCCCATTAGCCCCCCCAATCCCCCATTAGCCCCCCCAGCCCCTCAGTGCCCCAGACCCCCAAGCATCCCTGAACCCCCGAATCCCCCATTAGCCCCCCCAATCCCCCATTAGCCCCCCCAGCCCCTCAGTGCCCCAGACCCCCAGCATCCCTGAACCCCCAAATTCCCCATTAGCCCCCCAACCCCTCAGTGCTCCAGACCCCCAAGCATCCCTGAACCCCCAAATCCCCCATTAGCCCCCCCAAATTCCCCATTAGCCCCCCAACCCCTCAGTGCTCCAGACCCCCAGCATCCCTGAACCCCCGAATCCCCCATTAGCCCCCCCAATCCCCCATTAGCCCCCCCAGCCCCTCAGTGCCCCAGACCCCCAGCATCCCTGAACCCCCAAATTCCCCATTAGCCCCCCCAATCCCCCATTAGCCCCCCCAGCCCCTCAGTGCCCCAGACCCCCAAGCATCCCTGAACCCCCGAATCCCCCATTAGCCCCCCCAATCCCCCATTAGCCCCCCAGCCCCTCAGTGCCCCAGACCCCCAGCATCCCTGAACCCCCAAATCCCCCATTAGCCCCCCCAATCCCCCATTAGCCCCCCCAGCCCCTCAGTGCCCCAGACCCCCAGCATCCCTGAACCCCCAAATCCCCCATTAGCCCCCCCAGCCCTCAGTGCCCCAGACCCCCAAGCATCCCTGAACCCCGCAATCGCCCATCACAGCCCCATGGCACCCCAAAACACCTCCTGGAGCCCCACTCTCCCCTCCCAGCCCCACCGTACCCCAACCCCAAGCCCTTCCCCCTCTCCCCCACCCCCGACCCCCCTGCCCCGCTCACCGCGCTGAGGCCGAGGGTGCCGCGGACGGGGGCCGGCGTCACCCCATAGAGCACGCCGGCCCCGGCCAGGGCGCCCAGCAGCTGGGCCAGCATGTAGCCCAAGGCACGGGCCAGGGAGAGCTGCGATGCCATCAGGAAGGCCAAGGTGATGGCCGGGTTGACGTGGCCCCCGCTGACGTGACCCAGCACCTGCACCAGGGTGGCCTGGGCCAGCCCGAAGGCCAGGGCGGACCCCAAGACGCTGGGGGGGCCCGGGGCCCAGCGCAGGGAAGCCCCCAGCCCCAGCAGGGCGTAGAGGAGGCTGCCCAGGAACTCGGCCAGGACGGCCCTCCAGAAGGAGGACGAGCGCAGCTCCCGCATGGCCTGGCCCCGCTGCCCTCCGCGGCCCCGCTCCCCTCCCCGGGGGGCCGCCCGCACCCACCTTTATAAGGCCCCCCCGGGCCGGCCCCGGGGGTGGGATCCCACTGCCGTCACCCCCCCCACCCACCCACCCCGTGCCACATCGTTAACCACTTCGCTGCCCCGGGGCGGGGGGACGGGGGACGCGTGGCGAGGGACACCCCCCCGCGGGGCAGCCCAGCACCCCCAGCATAGTTGGGACCCCCCCCACCCCACCCCCCCCAGAGCTGCACACACACACCCCCCCCATCCCTGGGGCTGCCTTGCGTGGAGCGGGGGGGGGTGTTTCTGAACCGTAGGTGCCCTCTGTGGGGTTTGGGGGACCACTACGCTTGGGGGGCCGGGGGCAGCGGTGAGACACCCCCCCACACACACACACACACGTTTTGGGGGACACTTTAGGCTGACCCTGCTGGGATCCAGCCTCCCCCAGCCCCACGGAGGGGGGGCCCTGGGTGCCCCCCCGCCCCCCCCCCCCAAGGCCAGCCCCAGCTGGGGGCTGCGGGGGCTCCCCCCCCTCCCCCGGCCCTGTTGTCTGCGGGAGGGTTATTCAGCCCGGCTTAGCGGGCGCTAATTCCCCAGCCGGGGGGGGATTAGGGCCGGGCACGGCCATTGGCGCCCGCAGAAATCTGCCGGGGCTGCAGAGGCCGCGACAAAGGGCTTTGCTGCGCTCAGCGCCCCGGCACGGGACGGGGGGTCCCGGCCCCCCACACCCCAACACACACCCCCCTTCTCGCCACGGGGCCGCTGGGAGGGTGCACCCGCCTGGGGCGGCCAGGGAGGGGGCATGGCTCCGGGGTGGGGGGCACGGGGGAGGACCCCGGCATCAGGGTGCTCCCATGCCCGAGGGCGCAGGATGGGGGTCTTGCAGCACACACCCCCCCCCAGCAACACTCTGCACCCAGCTGCCACCCAAAGCCACCTTTAATCCTCCCGAGGGGGGGAGAGGGTGATCGTGGGGAGGGAGGGACTGGAGCCATCTGTGCACGGACCCCCCCCCCGCCCCCCCAGCCCCACCATCCTCCTGGGGGGGCACCGTGCTCCACGGACGGTGCTGGGCTTGGGGGCTGGCGGCGACCCGGAGCAGGGGGTCGGGGGGGGGGTCAGGCCGTATCCTGGCCCCGCTCGGGCGGGGGGGCCGGGGGGCCGCGGGCGGAGGGCGAGGAGGGGGACGGGCTGGTGGTCTCCACCAGCGCCACGTCCCGGCAGGCGAGGCAGGCGCCCAGCTTCTCCCGGGAGGCTCCGGGGGCCAAGATGAACTCATAGCAGAGCCCGGCCAGCAGCGCACCCAGCACTGGCCCCAGCCAGTACACCTGGGGGGGACGCGGCATCAGGGGTGCTCCCGGTGGGGGGGGGACACATGTCCCCGGGGACACAGAGACAGGGGCTGCTTGGCACTGCCCCAGGGTTGGGGGGACCGAGGACCCCGCACCAGTGATGGGGACCCACTGGAGGAACCCGCTCTGGGCATGAGGAGCCGCCGGGGGGGGGGGAACACAGGTTTGGGATGGGGGGAAGAGGAGGGGCCCGTCCCAAGGATGGGGACTGGGGAAGGGTCCTGTTCCTGTGACGGAGGGACCAGGAGGACCCAAACTGGGGATGCAGCCAAGGGTGACCTGTCCAGGGGGACTGGGGGGACCCATCCAAACGAAGGGAAGAGCCAGACACCCCGGTCCTGGGGGGGGACGGGACGGGACAGGACTGTGGGGGTCCCCGCTGCAGCTGGGGCACCCATCCCCGCACTCTGAGGGGGACCCAGGGGTGCCACTGACTCACCCAATGGTCATCCCAGATGCCGGTGACGATGGCCGGCCCCAGTGATCGCGCCGGGTTCATGCTGCCTCCCGAGAACGGCCCCTGCGGGAGAGGGGGGTCAGGGATGGCCAGGTTTGGGGGGGTCGGCAGCCCTGGGGGGTGGGGGGGTCCTCACCGCAGCCAGGGCGCCGGCAGCCACGGCGCTGCCCAGGGCCAGCCCGCCCAGGGGTGCCGCCCGGTCGGCGTCGGCGAAGGCGGCCAGCGCCAGCTGGAAGGTGGCAAAGGTCTCCCAGGCCAGGGCCTGCCCCGCCGTCCCCGCCGCGGTCACCTGCCACCACAGCCCGGCCTCAGCGCCCCGCCGCCGCCACGGGGACGGGGACGGGGATGGGGACACTCACCCTGGTGACGAGGCCGGTGTCATCCGGCAGCACCAGGTGGGCAGCAGCGGAGGCCAGCACGGCCCCGGCACACTGGGCCAGGAGCCCGGTGGCCCCACGCAGGACGCCCAGCTTGCGGGTGCAGAGCAGGGCCAGGGTGAGCGCCGGGTTGGCCTGGGGGGCCCCGAGGGTGCAGGCCAGCCCCCCAGCCACCAGCCCCCCGGCCAGCGCCGGCGCCAGGGGCCCCGGGGCCGCCGAGGCGCCCAGCACCACCCCCACGAAGATGAGGGTCGCCGCTGCCTCCGCCAGCACCCCCCGCCAGAAGGACCCGCTCCGCAGCTCCTGGGGGCACAGGGTGGCCGGGCGTCACCCCGGCGGGCGGCGTGGAAACCCGGTGCCATGGGGATGGGGTGACGTGGGGACAGAGCACCTTGGTGATGGGGTGTTGTGGCAACAGGGGACCTCACTGACAGTGTGCCACGGCGACGGGATGCCCCAGTGATTTGGTACCATGACGATGGGGTACCGCAGTGACGGGGTGCCACGGCAACGGGATGCCCCGGTGATTGGATACCACGGCGATGGGGGACCTCAGTGATGGGGTGCCATGGCAATGGGATGCCCCGGTGATTGGATACCACAGCGATGGGGGACCTCAGTGATGGGGTGCCACGGCAACGGGATGCCCCGGTGATTGGATACCATGGCGATGGGGTACCGCAGTGACGGGGTGCCACGGCAACGGGATGCCCCGGTGATTGGATACCATGGCGATGGGGTACCACAGTGACGGGGTGCCATGGCAACGGGATGCCCCGGTGATTGGGTACCATGGCGATGGGGTACCACAGTGACGGGGTGCCATGGCAACGGGATGCCCCGGTGATTGGATACCATGGCGATGGGGTACCACAGTGATGGGGTGCCATGGCAACGGGATTGCCCCGGTGACCTGGTACCGTCGGTGATGGGGGTGTCTTGGCAATGAGGCACCTTGGCAACAAGGTCACCATGGCAATGGGGTCACCGTGGCAATGGGGGCACCGTGGCAATGGGGGCACCGTGGCAACAGAGATGGGTGCCATGGACACAGGGGGTTACAGGAGCCACAGCAGGGCTGGGGGGTGCGGGGGGGCACACAGGGACCCCTACACCAGGGCTAGGGGCTGGGGCTGGGTGCTGAGATGACAGACTGGGGGGGATCCCCATGAGTCGGGGGCTGCACACCCACCCCCCCGGCAGGGAGGGACCCCGGGACCCCAAGGCCATGGCTCTGGGGGTGAGCCGGGGGCCCGGGGGGAAGGGGTTGGGGCAGCGTAGCTCGCAGGGCCTTACCTCCCCGATGGCCATGGCGCAGCTGCTGGGACGAGGCAAGCGCAGAGGATGCCCAGGGAGGGGGCACACCCCGCCTCCCCAGCCATGCCACCCCCCCCCCCCCCGCCCCCATCACCACCAGCCCCCCAGGTGTGGGGAGGGAAGGCGCCCCCGGGGTGGAGGAGGGGGCTAAGGATGGGGCAGGGCGCCAGGGTGGGGTGGGGGGGGGGTCGCGGGGGTCCCGGGATTGGGCTCAGAGCATCCCTGGGTGCCATGGCAACCAGCTGGGCCACTTTGGGGTGTTGCCAAGACGACCAGCGCTCCATCCCCAGGTGTGAGATGAAAGGCCGGGATGAAAGGCTGGGGGGAGCGGAGGCGGGGGCGGGGGGGGGGGGGGGGGGGGAAGGTGCCAAGCCCCGCTCACGCAGCAGGGATGGGGGTCCCCGGGGGGGGGTTGGGGGGTGCCCTTCTGCCCGTAAGGGAGCCGGGCGACCGTCCCTGCCAGCTCAGCAGCCCGGCCCCGCACGTGGGGTGAGTCAGCGGGGGCCGGGGCGAAGGGCCTGGCTCAGCAGCGGGGCACGCGGGGCCCCGGCCCTGCTGACGCCCTGCAAAGAGCCAGAACAATCCGCGCCCGGGGCTGCCACAAAGGGGCACGGACACGCGGGCGGACGCACGGACACCCAGCGGGGGACGCGGGGTCCCTGAGGGGGGGGTGGTGTGTGTGTGTGTGTGAAAGGCGGGGGGGGGGGGCTCCCCCAGCCCCATTGCTCCCCGTCGCCCCCCCGCACCGCCCCGGCCTCCCAGCCGAGCTCTGGGCAGGCTGGGCACCGCCGGGACCCTCCGTTCTGCCCCTGACAAGAGCGCCCCAGGGGTGATGAACACCCCCCCCAACGACCCTCCGGGGGGGGGGCCCAGGTCTGCCCCCGCCCCCCAGGGTCCCCCACCCTGCCCCACAGACCCCCCAGGTGCCCCCATCCTGCCCCACAGGCCCCTCAGCAGACCCAGGCGCCCCCCAAGGTCCCCCTTTCCCGCCCCCTCCGTGCCGCCCCCCCTTAACTCCCCCCCACCGCCCCCCCCACCGCGGGGGTTAGGGGAGAGGGGAGGGGGAGAAGGGGAAACGGAGGCGAAGCGCCAAGATGGCGGCCCCCTGCCCGCCCTCAGCCGCGGGGCGGGGCCGGCCGGAGTCACGCGGCGGGGGACGCAGGTGCCAAGATGGCGGCCCCGCCTGGACGCGGGGAGGCGGGGTGGGGTGGGGGGGGAAGGCACGTGACCAGCGGCTTCAAAATGGCCGCGCCCATGGTGCGGACGGCGCGGGGCGGGGCCCGGGGGGGGTAATGGCGGCGGGGGCGGGGCGGGGCTTCGCCGCCTTAAAGGAGTCGCGCTTAAAGGGGCCGCCGCGCGTTACCGGCCGCCGCGCACCGACCTCCACCGGCCCTACGGTGGAGGCGGGGGGAGCTGAGGCTGCGGCCGCGGCGGAGCAGCCCGTCCCCGGGAGGGCAGTGAAACCCCCGGGGCGGGGGCGTCCCTGTGAAGTGCAACCCCCCCCCCCCCCCCACAGCGCCACCGCTTGTCCCGGGCCCTCGGGGCTGAGCGACCCCCCCCCCCCCCCCCCCCGCCCCGTGTGGCGGGACGAGGGTCCCGGGATGGCGGACGGGCCGGTGCCGGGAGCTTCCCCCGGTGTGTCGTGTCCCCGGGCCTAGACGCGGCGACGCTCTCCGCGCCTTGGGGGGGGGCGCAACGTCCCGCCGGTACCGGGGCGGGGGGGGGGGGGGGCACAGCACCGGCGACCAGGCCCCACGGGTGGTGTTGATGCTGGGGGGTGGGGGGGGTGTCGTTGTCCCCGTCCCCGGCGTTAGGACCCGGGCCTGGACGGTCGGTGCCAGGCCCCGATTCCCGGCGGGCTCCCCGGGCGTGACGTCAGACGCGGGCCCGCCCGGTTCCCGGCCCCTCCCGCTCGGCAAAATGCTGCTCTCGGTGCCGCCGCGCTCCGGCCTCCCCGCCTTCGCCTACAACAAGAGCGGCAAGAAGGTAGCGAAGCGGCGGGGGGGACACGCACACCCCCGTGTGTCCCGTCCCCCCCCTCCCCCGGGGCCGCCCGGGGCCGCGGGACCCGCGGCCCCGGGCGGCCCCGGGGGTGGGGGGGGGACGCGGAGAGGGGGGGAACCGACCGCCGCGGCCCAGAGAACCCGGGGGGACACACAGCGGGATCCGGGGGGGGGGTGTCTGGGGGACACTCAGGGCCTCAAGGCGACACCCCCGCCCGTGCCTCAGTTTCCCTCCCTGGGGGGGGGGGGGGGGGGCTGCGCTGTGTCGTGTGTGTGTCCGTCCCCCCCCCCCCCCCTCCAAGGGCAGACCTGGGGGGGGGGGGAGGGGGCAGCCATGAGGGAGGGGGGGGCTCTGTGTGTGTGTGTGTCCCCCCCAAACGTCGGCCCCGCCACACACACGCTTGCACACGCGTGGGGGGGGGGGGGACAGCGCAGACGCGTGTGACACACAGACCCCCTCCCCCCCCCCCCGGGCTTGCCTGTGACGGGGGTCCCCAGGGGTCCCTGGGGGTCCCGGCTAGGGGACACCACGCAGGTGGGTGTCGTCCCCCCCCGGCCCTGACCCTGGGGAGTTGGTGGAGGGGGGGGGGGACACACAGGAAGGGTGTCACCCCCGTCCCCCCCAATCCGGGACATGGGGACGGACGCCCCGAGCTGCAACAGAGCCTGGGCCTCGGGGGGTGGCGGGCGGGGGGGGGACACGGGGACGTGGAGCCACCCTGGGGACGGGGGGGGGACACACGAGGGGCCGGGGATGGGTCCGGGGACCCCGGGGTGGGGGTGGGGGGGGGCGGGGGTGGCTGCGGGTGCTTCATTTTTTCACGTTGGCATCAGCCGCCGGGGGGGGGCGGGGGGTGTTGGACCAGGGGAGCCCCGCAGCCGGCGGGGGGGTCCCGGGGGGGGGGCAGGATCCATCCCTTGGCCCCACTGCGGGGTGTGTGTGTGGGGGGTTCAGCCGCCCTCGGTGCCTCCGGGGGGGGGCTGCAGTAGAGCCGTGGTGGGTGCTGACCCTCTGTGCCCCCCCCCCACCCTCCAGCAGCCCTATGTGCCCCCGGCGCAGCCCCTGGGCCCCCCCAGCCCCAGTCCCGCCGGGGGGGCCGCGGACCAGCTCAGCAAGACCAACCTCTACATCCGGGGGCTGCACCCCGGCACCACCGACCAGGACCTCGTCAAGCTCTGCCAGCCGTGAGTAGGGCCGGGACCACCCCCCCCCGCCCAAGCCAGGGGGCCGGGACCCCCCGTGGGGGGCTCTGGGGGGCCCTGCCGGGCACTGACACCCCCCCCCTCCCTCCATTTCCCCCCCCCCCCCCCCCAGCTACGGCAAGATCGTCTCCACCAAAGCCATCCTGGACAAAACAACCAACAAGTGCAAAGGTTGTGGGGGGGGGGGACACACACCGTGGGGCTGGGGGGGGGGGGCTCTGGGGCCCCTCTCACTGCTGTATGTGGTCGTTTTCGTCGTTCCCACCCCCGCGCAGGCTACGGCTTCGTGGACTTCGACAGCCCCACGGCGGCCCAGAAGGCCGTGACGGCGCTCAAGGCCAGCGGGGTGCAGGCGCAGATGGCCAAGGTACGGCACGAGCCCCTCGGGACCCCCCTCCCCGCCTCCGTGACACCCAGAGAACCCCCCCCCCCGCCCCATGCCGGGTGCCGTGGGGCCCGTGCGGCCCCCCCCCCCCCACCACCACCCTGACCCCCCCCAACAGCAGCAGGAGCAGGACCCCACCAACCTCTACATCTCCAACCTGCCGCCGGGGGTGGACGAGCAGGAGCTGGAGGCGCTGCTGAAGCCCTTCGGGCAGGTGGTCTCCACCCGCATCCTGCGGGACCCCCACGGCGCCAGCCGCGGCGTCGGCTTCGCACGGTACGGGGACGGGGACGGGGACAGGGGGGGGCGGGGGGAGCTGCTGCGGATCGGGGCGGGGGGGGCCAGGGGCTGGGGTTTACGTGGGGCTGGGGGGGGGGGGGGTTGCAGGGGGCTGAGGGGTGCCCAGGAATCCCAGGGGGCGCAGGTCTTGGGGCTGCGCAGAGGTCGAGGTGGGGGGCTGCGTGGGGCTGGGGTGCAGGGGGCTGGGGGGGTGTGTGCGTGTGGCTGGAGGGTACGTGGGGCTGGGGGGGTGCGTGGGGCTGGGGGTGCAGGGCCTGGTGGGGGTGTGTGTGGGGCTGGGGGTGCAGGGGGCTGGGGGGGGCATGAAGTGGGGGGTACATGGAACTAGGGGGTGCAGGGGGCTGGGGGAGGTACATGGGGCTGGGGGGGTGCAGGAGGCTGGGGGGGTGCAGGGAGCTGGGGGAGATACATGGGGCTGGGGGCTGAGGGGTGCCCAGGAATCCCGGGGGGCGCAGGTCTTGGGCTGCGCAGAGCTCGAGGGGGGGGGGGGCTGCGTGGGGCTGGGGGTGCAGGGGGCTGGGGGGTGTGTGCGTGGGGCTGGGGGGGTGCGTGGGGCTGGGGATGCAGGGGGCTGGGGGGGTGTGTGCGTGTGGCTGGAGGGTACGTGGGGCTGGGGGGGTGCGTGGGGCTGGGGGGTGCAGGGGCCGGGGGAGTTGTGTGGGGCCGGAGGCGGGGGATCCCCCCCGTGTGCGGCCCCCCCGCCCCAGCCCCGCTCCCCCCAGGATGGAGTCCACGGAGAAGTGTGAGGCCGTCATCACCCACTTCAACGGGAAGTACATCAAGATGCCCCCGGGGGTGCCAGGTGGGCCGGCGCGGGGGGGGGGGCGGGTGGTCCTGGGGGGGGGGGGGGGGGCCATCTGATGGCACTGACACCCCCCCCCCCCCCTCCCCGCAGCCCCCCGGACCCGTTGCTCTGCAAGTTTGCGGACGGGGGGCAGAAGAAGCGGCAGAGCCAGGGCAAGTTCGTGCCCAACGGAGAACTTGGGCCCGGGATGGCGACGCGGTGAGAAAGTTGGGGGGGGGGGGGGGGGTTTGGTTTGGGGGGGGGTTGGTTTGGGGGGGGGGGGGGGAGGGGGCAGTGCTGACCCTTTTGTCCCCATTCCCCCCCCCCCACAGGGCACTGTGACCTTGGCCTACGACCCCGCGACGGCGCTGCAGAACGGGTGGGTGCTCCACGCCCCCCCCCCAACCCACCCAACCCACCCAACAGACCCCGGCAGGGTGGGGGCTGCCGGATGTGTCCCCCCCCCCCCACGACCCCAACACCCCCCCCCCCCCCCTCCCCATCCCGCCCCACAGGTTCTACCCTGCGCCCTACGGCCTGGCCCCCAGCCGGATGGTGGCCCCCACCGCCCTGGCCCCATACCTGCCCTCCCCCGTCTCCTCCTACCAGGTACGGGGCGGGGGGGTGACAGAAGGGGGGGGGTGTCCCTTGTTGGGGGGGGGGGTGGGGGGGTGTCCCATGGTGGGGGAGGGGGGGGCGGGGAGCTCGGGGGAGCCCCCACCCGCCCCCCACCCGGCCGCTGCCGCAGGTCCATGGTCCCGCCTGGATGCACCAGTCCTACCTCCTGCAGCCCACGGTGAGCAGGGCGGGGGGGGGCCACGCCCACGGCCACGCCCTCTGCGGCCACACCCTCCCCCCACCCCCCGCAGCCCACCCCGGGGCCCCGCCCTGGCCCCTGCACCCATGGCCCCGCCCACTGCGGCCCCGGCCCCGCCTTGTCCCCGTGTCCCCTCTGTGTGTCCCGTCCCCCCCCCGGCCCATGGGGCCCTTGTCCCCGCGCATCCCCCCGGACCCGGGTCCCCGCAGCCCCCTCGCGTCCCTGTGTCTCCCCATGTCCCCCGTCCCCCGCCTGTCCCCACGGCCCTGTGTCCCCCCCACATCCCCCCTCCCTGCGTGTCCCCACAGCCTTGTGTCCCCCCCCCAAATCCCCCATGCCCCCACATCCCCCGTCCCCGTGTGTCCCCATGGCCCCGTGTCCCCCCCACATCCCCTGTCCCCACATGTCCCCACGGCCCTGTCCCCCCATATCCCCTGTCCCTGCGTGTCCCCACATCCCTGTGTCCCCCCCACGTTCCCTGTCCCCACATGTCCCCACGGCCCCGTGTCCCCCCCACATCCCTGTCCCTGCGTGTCCCCACAGCCCTGTGTACCCCCCCCACATCCCCCATCCCCGTGTCCCCCCCACATCCCCTGTCCCCACATGTCCCCGTGTCCCCCCCCTCCCCTGTTCCTGTGTGTCCCCACATCCCCTGTCCCCACATCCCTGTGTCCCTCCCACATCCCCCGTCCCCACATGTCCCCACGGCCCCGTGTCCCCCCCACATCCCCCGTCCCTGCGTGTCCCCACAGCCCTGTGTGCCCCCCCCACTCCCCAGTCCCCCGCCGCGTGCCCCCATGGCCCTGTGCCCCCCCCGGCCCCGCGTCCCCCTGTCCCCCCCCGGCACTGACGGAGCCGTGCAGGGCGCGGTGCTGGCCCCCGCCGTGGACCACGCCGTCCCCCTCCAGCCCTCCGTGGTGGCCCCCCTGGCCCAGCAGCTCGGACACCTCTCGCTGGGCAGCGCCGGCACGGTAAGACCCTGTCCCCCCCCGCCCCCCCCCCCCGTGACCCCCGCCCCCCCATTACACCCCCCCTCACCCCACTGACACCCCCCCACCCCCGGCTCTCCCCAGTACGTCCCCGCTGCCGCCGCCGTCCCCGGAGCCTTCATCCCACCGTACCCCCCGGTGCCGCCCGCGCTCCCGCTGGAGGTGGGTGATGGGGGTCCGGAGTTGGGGGGGGGGGTGTCTTGTTGGGGGGGGGGCGCCAGACGCCGCTAACGCCTCCCCACAGGACGGCGGTGCTGCCCCGAGCCACGGCCCCATGGAGTCGCCATCGGAGCCCGGCGCCTTCCCCTACCCCTACCCCAAGTAGCGGCGGGGGGGCCCGCCCCAGGGACCCCCCCCACCCCGGCTGCTGCGGGGCGGAGCGGGGGGGGGAGCTGTGCCGGGATCCCACACCCGGTGCTGTTCCCCCCGCCCCCTTCCCCCCCCCCGCCACCAACGCCTTGGGAA
>NC_086307.1:3470842-3539493 GCF_963924245.1 Chroicocephalus ridibundus
GGGTTGGGGGTCGCTCTGGGCTTTACCTGCTGCCGAGGTGCTCAGCGGGGCGGCCTCTTCGCTCTCCCCTTCCGGCGCAGCCGAAATCTCCAGACAGCTGTCGGCGGCCTCTTCCTCCTCCTCCTCCTCCTCCTCCTCCTCCTCTGCAGATGGGGCCGGGGACTCCGGCAACGGCGACCCCGACTCCTCCGGCCCCGCGTGGCCGCTGCCGTTCAGGTCAACGCTGCCGTCTGCGGAGCCAAGGTCAGGGACGTCACGGCCAAGCGCGGCCGCCATCCTGTTCCGCCCGTGACACCAGACAGCCCCCGCTCCTCCGACGGCGGCGGGGGGGGGAAACGTGGCTGCGCATCCCCTCCCCGAGCTGGCCGGGGGCACCCGCAGCGGGGAGGAAACCCCCGGGGGGGGCTCGCAGCCAGCCAGGGGCATGTGCCCGCACCGGGGCACTGCTCTCCCCGGTGCCGGCACACGTGGGGTCCCCGCTCTGCCGGGGCATAAAGGTGCTGCGGCAGCCGGGGAGGCAGAACAAGGCAGTGTGCCCCCCCCCCGCCCCAGCCCCAGGAGCCACAGGGGCCAGCTGGTGCGGGGGGCGAGTGGCCAGCCTGGGGGGGGCACTAACCCATCCTGGTGCGGCACGTACCGTGCAGGGCCGGGGGGGAGCCGGGGCCGGCCGGCAGCAGGCTGAAGGGGCCGGCGGCGTGGAGGGGGGGGCTGGCGGCGCAGCGCAGGCCGGGCAGGTCGGGGGGCTCCTCCAGGGGGGCCGGGTCGCTCACCAGCTGCGAGTCGTCCATCGTGTAGAGGTCCCCGGTGCCGGGGTCTGTTGGTGGCGGGGAGTTGGGGGGGGGAGGGAAGCAACAGGAACTGGGCTGGGGGTACACAGACCCACATCTCTGCTCCCCGTGGGGGGGGCGGCTGGGTCGTCCCCCCACGACCGAAAAGGCTCCGGCACAAGAGGGGTTAAGGGGTTTCGGCGCCCCCAGCCACGCCCCCTCCCTCTGGGAAGCGGAGGAGCCCAAAATGGCCGTGGCGGTGGCGGTGATGTTCACCAGCGCGGAAGTTCAGGCGCTGAGTAACCGCCTCGTCACGGAGCCGGGAAGGGAGGGAAGGCCGCCGGGAGCGCGGGGGAGGTTGGCGCGGGAGGGACGCCACGGGACCGGGACCGCCCCTGCCCGCAGCGCCTGCCCAGGGCCGCCGCCGGCCGCCACCGCCATCACCAACCACCGCCATCGCCATCGCTGCCACCACCGCCACCGCCCGCAGGGGACGGAGAGGGGCCTGGCACCGCTTCCCCGGGCGCGGGCAGCTGCCTGCCCTGCCCGCCATGGCCCCGATGCCCTCCCCCACCCCACACGCACACCCCCCAAGCCTAGAGGGCGGCAGCCCCCCTACCTCTGGACAGGGACTCAAAGGGCTCCAGAGGGTCTTCGCTGAGGATGTGGGCGTCCTCCAGCCGAGGGCCGATGGGCGACGCGTCCCCCAGGCAGCCGCTGCCGGCGCCGGGGGCCAGGACAGGCCCCTCCTGCCCGAGCGGCGCCGCGCCGGGGGCAGAGCCGTTGTAGCTGCAGATCTTCAAGTCTAAAGGGAAGAACCGACCCAAGGCAGACGCTGCGGCAGGGGGACGGGACGGTGACAGAGCCCGGGGCCGGCCACCCCCGCCCCCGGGGTATCACCCGCCACGAGCTGCCGCCATTCCCCGCACCGGGACGTTTGGCTGCCCGGCCTCCCCCCGGCACCCAGCCCTCCCGCGGCACCCAGCCGCCCCGGGGGGACGCCGCTCTGCCGGCAGCGACGCCGCGGGCTTGCACCCGGCCTGGTTGAACAAGATCCCAGCACCGACTCCGAGCCGCGACATGCCAAACCCCAGCCGGGACGTGGGTCGGAGGGGCCGAGCCTCCCCGGGGAGCGCGATGCCCAACTCCACCGTCCCGTGGGGGCCGCCGCGGTGCCCCGGCCCCGAGCTCTGCCCACCCACACCGGCAGCGCCGGACTCCTACCTGGCTGCGCCTCCTCCAGCTCCCTGCTGCCCACCAGCCCGCCCCCGTTCTCCGCGATGGCGGGGGGGATCTCTTTGGCTGCAGCGTCGGCATCTCCTTGGCCGGCACCCGGCTCCTCCGGCGGGCCCGGCGGCAGCGAGAAGGGCTGGGTGTCAGAGGCCAGCATGGGGGAGGGCTGGGAGGCCGTGTAGAAGCCGGCCGGCCCGTTCTGCATCAGCTCGAAGCTCTGGTCGTGGAAGGAGTCGTACAGCTCCTGCGAGTCGAAGTTCAGCCCCATGGGGCCGGGGGTGCCGTTGCCCCACAACTCCTGCCCGGCCCCCCGCAGGTTAGTGCCGTGCCCTGGGGATGCCGGCCGGGATCCCCCAGCGACTCCGTTGAGCGGGAATTGTCCGAGGCTGGGGAGCGGGGGAGTGGCGGGGCTGCCGTCCTTGAGGCCGCCGGCGGGCGGATACGGCGCGTAGTCCCAGAGGCAGTCGTAGGCGCGGAGGGGCGGCGTGCCAGCGGGCGGCGAGCTGGGGGTGAAGGTCCCTGAAGTACTGGGGTGAGATACAGTAGAGAAGCCATTGACATTCATGCCCCCGTTCAGACCTGCGAGGGAGCCAGAGGAGAGACAGACGGGTCAGTGGCGCCGCAGGGACGTTTCCTCGACACCCTCCCTCGCGCGGACCTGCCCAGGCCCCGCCGGCGGCGGATGAGAGGGTTTGAGGACAGACGGACGCCCCACCTCGGCAGCCATCGAGCCCCACGGCGTCCCCCTGCGCCCGGACAGAGCTGGGCAGTCGCACCCCCGAGACCCCCAGGGGCAGCTCCCCCAGCTCGGCAAAACCATCCCCGCCGTGGGGCCGAGAGCCGCAGGACGCCGGGGATTAGCCAAGCGCTTGGCAGGGCTGCGCGGCATCACCTGACCGGCCAAATCCACGCAGACACCCCGTTCCGCCACGGCCGCTTTTCTGGGCCGAGGCGACGGCGGGCACGCGACAGACCCTCGGCCACAGCCCCGTGTGCGGGGAGCTGCCGCCGGCCGCGGTCCCTCTCGTCCCCGCGACCCCGGGATGGGCTGTGCCGGCCCCGCGGGGACACTTACTTTTCCCTTGCGGGGGGAAGCCGAGCGGGGAGCCGTGGGCGAAGGGGCTGTCCCCTGAGGCAGGCGTGGGTTTCGGTCCTGAGGCAGCGGGTGCGGAGGAAAGGCCAGTGAAGTTAAAATGGTTGTTTGTTTCCATTTCTGCAGAGGGGAGAAGAGGCAGCAGGGTCAACCGCCGGCAGGGACCGGGGCTGCCGACACGGCGAGTGCCCGGGGAAACGCCGGATCCCCAGCCCAGGGCAGGGCAAACTCCCGACATGGAGCTCGACGGAACCATGGGGGGAGGCTTGGGAGGGCGAGGAGCGACAGCAAAAGCCCCCCCCGGGACCGCGGTGCCCCTCGCCGGGCTTCCAAGGCAGCAGAGACGCCGCTGCCTCTGCCAGGAGCCGGCCCAGGCCCGGCAGCCCCAGCGGGACGAGCCGCCACCTGCATAAGCAGAGCTCGTCACCGCGCTCCGGCGTCCCCGGGGGGGGGCCGTCACCGAGGAACCCCGCTTGCCGCCCACCCGCGCTTCTTCCCGCATTGAAACTCCAGCCCTCGGCTCCCGGCGCCGCCATCCCAAGGCCCCGGCACAGGGCGAGACCGCGGGAGCTCCGGCAGGCTCCCGGCCAGCAGAGCCACGGGGGACGTTTCCCAGCAAAGCACTGGCTCCCCCCGGAGCTGCTCCGTGACCCCCCGGGGCCCCAGCACATCCCAGCGCTCCCTGGGGAAGGCTGAGCCGCCGGCACAGGAACGCCTCCGCGGTGACAGCCGGCGTCCCCGACACAACCCCCCCCAGCCAGAAGGGCCCTGAGCCCCGTCCCCCCCCCAGGTGCGGCTCCAGGGACGCGCCCGAGGCACGGTCCAGGATGGCCTCACGCCGCAGCCGGGAGCGGGCAGGATCCGGAGCCCTGGCGCTGGCTCGGCATTGCCTGGGGACGGGCAGGAGCCGCTGGTGACCTTCACTGTCCAGGAGGAGCAAACGGTCCCTCCAAACCAGAGCGCCACGAGGAGGGCTCCCGGCGGGGGCTACCCGCAGGACGGGACCCTGCTGTGCCAGGGCTGGCAGCCACCCGAGGGGGTCCCGGCACGTGGGGTGGGGGAGCAGACGGGGTGGGGGAGTCGAGGCCCCGCCAGCCCAGCGGATGAGACGGGACCCCCGATGCTGGCAGGGACCCGCGGGGACACCCCGTGGGGTGGCACGGCCGGCGTCTCCCCGTCCCGCCCTGCACGCCCAACCTGCCGCCGGCCGCGGTGGCCACCGGCTCCGCTGACCTCTCCGGAAGGGCTGATGCCGCCACACGCTCGGCAGACGCAGCGTTTCAGCAGCAGCTCGTGGCACGGCCCGTGTCGAAACCCAGGCGGGGATTTCATCACACCCTCGCCCGCGTCGGCCGGTGCCACAGCGGGGCCGGAGGAGCCGCGGCTGCCGAGCGCTCTCCCGGACAGCCGGGGACACCGGTGATTCATCCGCCGGAGAAACCCGTATGGGCAGTGACGCGGCTGCCACACGCACCTCGCTCCCGGACGTCCCGGGGTGGCCCCGCAGCCTCCCACTCCCCCAGCCCGTGATCCGGGGGCTGCTGCAGCCCGGCCCCTGCCCCGACCCCCGCCGGGATCCCCGGCCGGCGCAGGGAAACCGCGGCTGGAAAGAGAAAAAGCCGTTCCAGCCGCAGGCGGCGGCGTGCGATGCGTCGGCCGGGAATGCCGCTGCCGGCTTTGGAGGTCAGAGGAGGCAGCAAAGGGACGTGCCAGAACCGGGCAGGTGGCGGCTGCAGGTCAGCGCCGCGGACTGGGCTGGACTGGGCAGACTGGGATGGACTGGGCGAGCGCCAGGCGCAGGGAGGGGGCTGGAGCGGAGGCGGCCAAGGGGAGCGGGGCCAGGAGAGACGCGCCACGGCCGTGAGAGGAAAATAAAAGCCAGGAAGATGGGAATTAACCACGGCGAGGGCAGAGGGGAGACGGCGGGGCCGGGCTTCGGCAGCGGGGAGCGGCCGTGCCAGCACGGGGACAGGGGCCATGTCACCGCCGCTCGCTGCGGCTCGCCCTTGCTCTGGGGACAAACAGGGCCCTGCCCCGGCGCGGGGACACCCTGGGCCCTGCGGGTGCCGGAGCCGCCCTCGGCATCGCGGCCAGCACTGGGTGCGGTGTGGGCAGAGGCCGTGGCTCCTGCCCGCCGCGGTCCCGCTCCCCCCGCCAGGCGGCACGTGACCCAGCGCCGAGCCACAAACTGGGCCACGGCACATAACCGGAGCCGGCGGCGAGCGGGCGAGGTGAGGAGGGCGACGGCCGTGAACGCTGCCGGGCCTGGGGACGTGCCGGGAACCTCGGGCTTGGCGACACCGCCGGGGTCTTGCCGGGGCTGCTCCCGGCTCCCACCGGCGCGGGCAGAGCCGACGTGGCAGCACCCGTTCGCCCCGGCGTTAAAGCCCAAACCCGCCGGGGGCACCGGCACCCACCAGCGCCCGGCCTGGGCTCACGGCACCCCCGACGGCTGCGGGTGCCGAGGGGGGGACACGGGGCACCACAGACAGGGACCGTCCCCTGGAGCCGGGGGGGGGGGGGGGGGGCACAGCTGCGGGCTGAGGCGGGGGGGGGGGGGGGGGGGGCATCGGTGCCGTTCCCCCAGCGGGGAGCTCGGACCCCCCCCCCCCACCACCACCGGGGCCAGTGGCCCCCCCGGGGGCGCCGGGAGCCAGACGCGACCTGATTAAAAAGGACGTTTCAAAAACAACGAGACGCAACAACCGGCTGCCATTTCCCGGCCACTTCCTGCGGGGGGGGGGGGGGGGGACGGACACGGAGGGACGCGGCCCCGGGACCGGCGCCCCCCCCCCCCCCCCCGCCGCACCCGGCGGGGACCCCCCCCCCCGGCCCCTGCGGCAAGGACAACCCCCCCCCCCGGCCCCCCCCCTCGCCGGGTCGCGGGGGGAGCGCCCCGCCCCCACCCACCGCCGCGGGGGGGTCCCGGCCCGGGAGGGGGCGGGGGGAACCGGGGGGAACCGGACGGGGACGGGGGAAGGGGGGGGGTGTGGAAGGACGGTGCGGTGGGGGGGGGGTGGGGGGGGAGCTCCCTCCTGCGTAAGGACGGGGAAAGCGGGGGGAACGGCACCAGCCACCGGGGACGGCGGCCCGGGCTCCCCGCGGGTCGGGCCGGGGCGCCGCACCGGGAGGGGAGCTGGGGGGGGGGGGGGGGGTGTGTCTCCGGGGCCGGTAAGCGGCGGCGGAGGGGTGCGTGTGGGGGGGTGGGGTGTCCCGGCGGGTACCGGGATGCGGGGGGAGGAAGGGGAGGTCTCACCGAGGTCGCGAAGGGGGAGGTTGGTCTCGCCGACGCCGCCCCGGCCTCCCCTCGCCTCCGCCACCCCCCCCCGACACACACACACACCCCGCCCCCCAGCCCCGGCCGTTAACGGCCGCCGCGGACCGTTACCGCCCCCCCCCCCCCCCCCCGCCCCGACCCCGCACCTGGCAGGCGGCGGCGCGGGCCCGGCGGGCGCCGCGGGCCCGGCTCAGGCGGCGCGGGGCGGGAGGCGGCTCCGCATGGCGCGGCCGCACGGGCCGGGCCGGGCCGGGCCGCAGCGCACCGGGCCCGCGGGGCCGAACGGGGCCGAGGCAGCGGCGCAGGGCAGGAAGCGCCGCGCGCCGCCGGGCGGTCCCAGCCCCGCCCCCCCGCGCGCACGTCACCGCCGCCGCGGTGGCGTCACCGGGAGCGGCGCCCCGCGTCACCGGGAAAAGGCGGGGGGGGGGGGTGGTGGTGGTGGGGGGGGAGTGGGGGGGGGCGGACCCAGCGCCCACGTGGGAGGGGGATCCCCGCCCCCGGCGGGGTCAGGGCGGGGGGAATCCCCACGCGGCCCCCCCCCCCCCCGCACCGCACCGCACCGCACCGCACCGCACCGGGGACCCCCGCGGATCCCGGACCGCCCCCACCGGGGCTGCCCCCACCCCGGTCCCCTGTCCGTCTCCCTCCTCCCGTTCCCGGCGACGCCGCGCGGGGCAGGGGCGGACGGGGCCGGTGGCGGGACCCCGCCGCTCCCCGGCTGGGCGCCGGGACACCGGACACCCCCCCCCTCCCTCCCCGGGCTGCCCCGGCCCCCGGGATCCCCGGTGACGTCACGCCGCGCAGGGGACGGCGGCGCCTCCGGGCACCGGGGCGGCGGGGGGAGAACGGGGTCCCGGTGCGGGGGGAGGGGGGGGGCCCTATCCCGGCGCGGCCCTGGGAGGAGGGGGGGAATCCCTGCCCGGTGCGGGGTCAGGGGGTCCCGGTGCGGGAGTTCCCGGCCCCGCGGGGGTCCCGGTGTGGGGGTGTCCCCGGCCCCGGGGCCGGTCCCTCGCGGTGCCTACCTGGGGGCGGCGGGGCCGGCCCGGTGCCCGCCCGGCGCGGAGCGGAGCCGGTGCCGGTGCCGGTGGCGGCGCAGGTGCTCCCGGCCCCGCGTGATGTCAGCGGCCGCCGCGCCCTCCGCGCGCGGGACGCGCCGCCATTTAAAGGGACCGCGGCCCTTGGCGGCTCGGGGCCGGGGGGGGGTGTGTGGGGGGGCGGCTGGGAGCACCCCCCACACCGGAGCCACCCCACGGACCCCCCCCTTCCCCCGCTGCAGCCCCTGCCGGGACCCCCCGGCGGAACCCCGGCATCTCCCCCTCCCCCCGGTAGCCCCCGGTGGTGGGGCACGGCCCCGGGGCGGGGGTCTCGGTGCTGCCGGGAGACCGGGCCGCCGCGGCCCCCCGGGAACCTCCCCCCCACACCCCCCCGGACAAAGCCGCAGCTGCCGGCGCCGCTCTTTGTGCTGCGAAATGGCGGAGCCGCCGCCGGGGCAGCGGGGGGGGGGGGGCCGGCGACACACGGACACGGGGCCGGGACGGACAACGGGACAACCAACTGCCCCCCCCGCCCAACCCCCCCCCCCCCCCCACCGCCTTCACCCCCGGCGGGGGGGGGGTCTCTCCCACCTCCCAGGGACCCCCCGGGGGCGGGGGTCCCGGCGCTGCTGAGCCCAGCAGGGCCCTCGCTCTGCCCCCCCCCCCATTCCACAGCAGAGGGGAGCCCCGCGTGGGGGGGGGGGAGGGTCGCGGGGGGGGGGGCAGGGGAGCCCCACCAGCCCAGCCCCCAACCCCTCAGCCCCGGGACGGCAGCACACACGGGGGCCCGGGGTGTTTTCACCCATGTTTTATTGGAAACGTTAAATACGGGGGGTCCGGCCCCAGGCGGAGCCGGGGGGGCGGAAAGCGGGAGGTGGAGGCAGGGGAGGTCGGTGCCCCCCCCCCCCCTCAGGCATGTTCTTCGGCCAACTTCTCCGCCTTGGCCACCGCCTCCTCGATGGGCCCCACCATGTAGAAGGCCTGCTCCGGGAGGTGGTCGTATTCACCTGGGGGGAGAGGCTGCGTCAGGGGAGGGGGCGAACAGGCCCCCAGCCCAGCCCGGGACCCCCCCAGCCCAGCCCAGGGTTCTCCCCCGGTGGCCATCTCACCTGCCAGGATCTGCTTGAAGCCCTTGATGGTCTCCTTCAGCGGCACCAACTTGCCCATGTGGCCGGTGAAGACCTCGGCCACCTGGAAGGGCTGGGACAAGAAGCGCTGGATCTTGCGAGCCCGGGCCACCGTCAGCTTGTCCTCCTCGGAGAGCTCGTCCATGCCCAGGATGGCGATGATGTCCTGCAGGGACTTGTAGTCCTGGGCCGGGGCAGGGCGGGGGGGGAAGATGTGGGGGTGAGCGGCCAGTGCTGGGCTTCCTACCTCCCCCCCCCGGGCCACCCCGCGGGGGGCTGTGCTGGCCCCTCACCTGCAGGATCTTCTGCACGCCCCGGGCCACGTCGTAGTGCTCGGGGCCCACGATGTTGGGGTCCATGATGCGGGAGGTGGAGTCCAGGGGGTCCACGGCCGGGTAGATGCCCAGCTCGGCGATGGCGCGGGACAACACCGTGGTGGCATCCAAGTGGGCGAAGGTGGTGGCGGGGGCCGGGTCGGTCAAGTCGTCGGCTGGCACGTAGATGGCCTGGGGAGGCGGGAGGGGACGGTGGGCCCGGGGCGGCCACCGTGGCTCCCCCGGCGCGGCGCTGCCGGCCCTGCCCTCACCTGCACCGACGTGATGGAGCCCTTGCGCGTGGTGGTGATCCTCTCCTGCATGGTGCCCATGTCGGTGGCCAGCGTGGGCTGGTAGCCCACGGCGGAGGGGATTCTGCCCAGCAGGGCAGACACCTGGTGGGGGGAAGTGGGGGGGGAACGGAGGCCGTGAGAGGCTGCGTGAGGCGGGGGCCCGGCCCCCACCGCGCTCAGCCCCAGGAGGGAGCACAGACCTCAGAGCCAGCCTGGGTGAAGCGGAAGATGTTGTCGATGAAGAGCAGCACGTCCTGACCCTCCTGGTCCCTGAAGTATTCGGCCACCGTCAACCCCGTCAGAGCCACCCTGGCGCGGGCGCCCGGGGGCTCGTTCATCTGTCCGTAGACCAGGGCGACCTGCGGGCAGGACCCCGGTGTCAGCACGGCGTCCCCCTGCCACCCCCGCGTTCCCCGTCCCGTTCCCCATCCCGTCCCCCCCCCAGGAGACCCAGCGCACCTTGGAAGTGGCGTCTTTCAGGTTGATGACCCCAGACTCGATCATCTCATGGTACAAGTCGTTGCCCTCCCGGGTCCGCTCCCCCACGCCAGCGAACACCGAGTAACCGCCGTGGGCTTTCGCCACGTTGTTGATGAGCTCCATGATCAGCACCGTCTTGCCGACGCCGGCACCTCCAAACAAACCTGGGAGGGAACGGGAATCCCGCTCAACCCCAAGCCGATCCGGCTGCCCCCGCTGTCTCCCTTCGCCCCTTTCCTCCTCAGCTCAATAAACGTCGCTTCAGCGAGCTCAGAAGAACGAAAGTCAAAAAAGCGGTTACTCATCAGCAAAGGAAACAACTGCAGAGGGACCGGTCCTGGGCCGCGGGGGGGCTGGCAGGGTGCCCCCCACCCCAGACACCCGCCTTCCTCTGGGGGCAACGTACCAATCTTGCCGCCCTTGGCGTAGGGAGCCAGCAGATCCACCACCTTGATCCCCGTCACCAGGATCTCCTGTTCGACGCTCATCTCCACGAACTCGGGGGCTTCGGCGTGGATAGCAGCAAACCTGCAGCAAGAGGCGGAGAGAGGAGCTGAGCGGCCGAACCAAGCCCGGTGCTGGCAGGAAACCGCGCGAGCGCGGTCCCTGCTCACGACGCGTCTGCTGTTCCACGACCCACACCCCCCACCTCCAAACCCCCCCCGATGCTCGTCTCCCAGCCCGGGGCATCACTCACTGTTTCGTCGTGATGGGGCCCCTCTCGTCGATGGGTTCCCCGATGACATTCATGATCCTGCCCAGGGTCTCGGGGCCAACGGGGATGCGGATGGGCGCCCCAGAGTCCAGAACCTTCTGTCCTCTCACCAGGCCTTCTGTCCCGTCCATGGCGATTGTGCGCACAGTGTTCTCCCCTGCCAAGGCCCAAGGACAGCGTCACGGCAGCGCCCTCGAGCTGACCCTGGGGACAGCTGCTGGTGGCTTCCCCAGGCCCTGCCAAGGGAACGGTCTGCTGGGAGGAGAACCAAGAAGAGCAGCAGGACCCAGGGACAAAATATCACAGAGAAAAAACAAGCCCAGGCCGCGCTCAAACTGCAGCCCTGCAGGCCAGGGCCCTCCGGCAGCCATTCTCTTCCTCCTCAGATTGAAATCCGTGGCTTCAGCAAGCTCAGGAGAACGAAAGTCATCAGAGACATCATCACAGGAGGCCCCCTCCCACCCTCCGCAGCCCGTCTGCGGCAGATGCTCACCCAGGTGCTGGGCCACCTCCAGCACCAGCCGCGTCTCCCTGCCCTGCACCTCAAGGGCGTTGAGGATGGGGGGCAGCCCCTCGTCGAACTGCACGTCCACCACCGCACCGATGACGGCCACGATGCGGCCGGTGGTGGAGCCGGCCTTGGCGGCGGGGGCCGCCTGGGCTGCATAATCCCGTCCTGGGGGAGGAGAGGGACGAGTCAAGGTCGGAGTGGGAAAAGGGCAGCTCCGGGCTCCCACGTGCCTCGGGGGTGCGGAGACGGGCTCCCCTGCACCCCTTGGCTCCCCCGCCACGTACCCAGCACCCCAGCACCCCCTTCGGAGCGCCCAGGACCCGCTGGAGCCCCCCCCTCGGTGCACCCCCGACCCCCTGCAGCCCTCGATCTGACCAGGATCTCCTGCACCACCCACCTCGGTGCGCCCAGGACCCCCTAAAGCCTTTCCTCGGTTCAGCCGAGGCCCCCAGCGCCCCCTCTTCGGAGCACCCAGGACCCGCTGCAACCCTCGATCCGCCCAAGACCCCCTGCAGCCCCCTCGAAGGACCCGGGACCCTCCTCGGTGCACCCACGACCCCCGGCAACGCCTCCTCGGCGCACCCGGGACCCCCTGCAGCCCTCGGTGCACGCAGGCCTCCCCTACCCCCCTCACAGCCCGCCCCGCCCCGCTAACGGGGCCCCGCTAACGGCCCCCGCGCAGGCCCCAAGGTGACCCTTCGGCCGCCCCGCACTCACGCGCCGCGGCGGCGGCGGCCGGGCCGGCCCCGCGGCTGAGGAGCAGCGGCAGGAGGTCGCGGGCCGGCCCGGCCCCGCGGCGCAGCAAGGGCCGGGCGGCGGCGGCGGCGGCGGCCGAGCAGCGACCCGCGAGCCCCAACATGGCGGCGCCGACTGAGCCCCGCGCCCCGCCCGCCCCACACGGCCCCCGCGGGGCGGGACCGCCGCGCGCGTCACCCGCCGCCGCGCGCGCCCATTGGCCGCCGCGCTGAGCCGCGCGCTCTCTCATTGGCCAGACGTACCCGGGCCCTCTCTTTTCCGCCTCGCCGCGATTGGTCGGCAGTTCTATCCGTCAAGGAGCAACCGCGAATTGATAGGGCGGGATTAGCAGGAAGGGGCGGGCCCCGGCTGAAGGGCACCGGAAGCGGCAGAGCACGTGCCCCGCGCTTGTCCTTGGGGCGGGCGCCGTGACCGCGGCCCGGGCCCCGCCGCGCCCCCCCCCGGTGCGAGCGGCTCCTGCGGCCACAGCATTGACCACGGGGACAACGGGAGCCCCGCTGCGGGCGACTTCCGCG
This sequence comes from Chroicocephalus ridibundus, assembly GCF_963924245.1. Lineage (NCBI taxonomy): Eukaryota > Metazoa > Chordata > Aves > Charadriiformes > Laridae > Chroicocephalus > Chroicocephalus ridibundus. The sequence goes on from NC_086307.1 coordinate 3,482,958, forward strand.
GCCACAACAGAGAGCCCAGGCCCCCCCGCCCAGCACCGGGCCGGTCCCGCACCCCCAGCCCCGCAATACCGGCCCGGGGCTGCTCCCGTCCCCCCCCCCCCCCCCGGTAGAGGAACCCCCGCCGCAGGCAGATGAAGGGACAGGGCCCAGGCGGAAGGAGAGCCAGGGAGTCTTCAACAGTTTATTAGAAAGAATGTAGACATTAAAAAAATCCCCGCTGCTCTGAACATAAATTGAGGTTTTTTTCAGCCCGTTTCGAAGCCGCCGCCGGCCGGTCGCTGCCACACCCACAGTGCAAATACGATTTTGGTCTAAACGTACAGATTGACAAGCAACAACGTACAGGCACCCGCGCCCGGGAGGAGGGGGTAAAGCTCGAGGGTCTAACGGGGCGGGGGGGGGGAAAACGGGCTCCAGCCAACCGCGCCGGGGCCCCGCCAACACCAAACGAGGAGAAATTTTGTTCCATTTTAATACAAACTTTAGTGGAACAGACCCGAAGACACCACAAGAGGTTCTGTGCGGCGCCCGTGGAATTTTTGTGAGCCAATGACAACAGCCGTGTTTTGTTCCCGGTACAAACATACAATTTTCAGGCGGCAGAAGGGGGGGGGGAAAAAAATAAAATAAAAATGCTCATTTACCGCTTGGTGTAAATTCAGGATTCTCCCATTGTAATTACATCCGCTACGAGGCAAGGAGGCTCTGTAAACTTTATTGCGACTGTTCTCTATCGATTGCCTAACACCTCAATCGGGTTTTATAGATATTTTTTTCTTTTTTTTTCTTTTTTTTTTTTTGGAAGTCTGGAAAACGGTTCATGCATAACGTTATTGCCTCTCGTGGCTTAAGACCGCCCCGTGCAATGGTACACACCTACCATCAGTGAAGCCATTTAAAATGGACTGAAAATGGGTTAAAGGATGCAGGATCTCCCTTTAGGGCTATCAACTCAGGAATTCTTATCTCAATTATGAAATGTTGTGATGAAGTTCTTTCCCCAAACCCTGAAGACAACAGTTTTCCTTACTCCAGATCCGGCATTTCTAGAGAGAAAGAGAAGGAAGATTAGTGGGTGAGGGTTGGTTTGTTTTTTTTCTTCCTGCTTTGTTTTTTTTAAAAAGCAGCTACCAGGAGCCCCTTTATGTCACAAGGGACAGGAGCGAGATCCAGCCCTTGACCAAGAAAGGCGGCTCCAGCTCTGAGCTGGCCCCCGCGCTCGCTCTGAAGCGCACAGAAGGTTCTTTATTGAGCCGCTGCCGCCAGCGCGGGAGCGACTCGAGCGGGGCCAGCACCACAGCCGCCGATGCCCCGCGCACGCTGCCCTCAAAGCCAAAGCCTGCCCAGGACTACAGCTGGCTGGGAAGGTCAAACTGGTATTTCACGCTCTTGTGGAAAGGCTTTCGCTAGATTATATCGTCTGACACCGCTCGGGCCAGGCACCGGCATTAGCTGGCAGCCGGGATTTAGCGAGACCGACAGGACGGAACATCTGCTGGCTCCCCTCGAGGCCGCGGCTCAGCGAGGAGCCTGCGAGCGAGCGCCCGCACCGCTGCGGGGAAGCAAAGGCCGACACCAACTTACTTTCATCATCACTGTCTGGTGAGTCCTGGAAAGAAGGAAAAACATCAATTGGAGCAGACTGCGCTCAAAGGCACTTCCCCCGCACCCACCCCCGGCAAACGAGCTGCCCTTTCCAGAGCCCAGCTGCAGCGTGACGCGGCACGGCCCGAGCGGCAGGGAACCGCGGGTCCCACGGGCCGGGCTGGGTTTGGCCTCGCCGGTCGGAGCCCACAGCCCCGCCAACAACCAGCCGTCAGCGCGGAGGGGGCCACCGAGCTGTTGTGGCACCGCGAGCACCGCCACCGCGGCAGGAGGGGAGGACGGCGACTTTGCCAGGTGACATCGTTTGTCCAGACGAGGTTGGGCGCTATTTAAGCTTTGGCAACGCTCAAGAGGGAACGGGAGTTCGACTTCAGCGGGCGGCAACGAACGCGCAGGGCGCCGCGCCAGCCCGGCGCCTATTTACTGCGAAGTACTTACATCATCTGCCCCGTCTACTTCTGGCAAGTCTACGTCGTCATCTCCGCCCATGTTGTTCATCATCTGCTCAGAGAGACAACGGCCACGTTAGCAGGTGAAGCCAACCGCGCTCTCTACATGAGCACCGTAAAAAAAAAAAAATAAATCTAAAAATAGCTTAAAAACTGTTCTAACCAACGGCTGCCGGTTGTTTTGACAAATCACCTGCACCTACGCAGCAAGGACAAGGTCAGCATGCAAAAAAATTTAAATTAATTGCCTCGCAAGCCAACCGGTGCGCCGAGTCAAGTGCCGGCATCTACAAAATGAGCGTCAGCCCATCCCCACCGCACGGTCAGAGCCGGACACGGCTCTGTCGCAGCAGCGCCCGCTCCGAGACCGGCCAGGAGGAGGAAGGCCGAGGAAGACGACTCTTCCTACAGCTTCTCAGCCCCTGCTCGCCCACGCAGGGCTCAGAAGGAAGCCCAAACCTCCAGGTACTCCCATTACCTCAGAAAAGCGATCGAAATTGGACATGTCTTCATCTGAATCATCTTCCCAGTCTTTCCAGTTGTTGAAGTCCACACTGAGCCAGTTGAGCTGCGCATCAACACAAGACGTTATTTAAGGACAAGCTGTTACTGTTAGAAAAGGAAGGTTAATAAGAACTGCCGCTCTGCTCAGAAGCCCGGTAAGTGACCCATTAACTGCCACATAATTTAAACGTGACCCAAATATCAAACAAGATTAAAAACCGGGGGAGGCAACAGGCATCACCTGCCCCGGCCACCAAGGAGCCCAAACCCACCTTTGCCCTCTCTTTCGTTAACCTCGGCCATGCCTGACCAGATTCTCCTTTTCGTAAACAACACAAGATAGATCTGTCTGTTCTTTTATGCTTTGATTCCTGAAAAAGAGCGAACGCCCGTTAGCATAACCCCCGCAAACTTCACCAGGAACTGCTCACACTCGACTAGTTTGTCTTAAGCTACGAACAACTTCTTTGTCCCGAAAAATACCGCCCAGAGACGCTTTCCTAGATCCGGGTTTAAGCACAACCTTACGTCTAAAGCACAATTTGCCCACGATACTGGAAGCAGCCTGAAGAACGGACAGTATTTTTCAGGATACGGCACCAAGAGGAGAGTCAAGAGGATACTTACATTTGGATCAATATTATTAAAAAGGTCAATTTCGTTTAAATGTTTAAAGTTATCACTTCCTCCAAGACAACTGTTGAGAGAAAAAAAAAAAAAAATGCACTTACGTTTAGCAGGAAATATCTTAAAGAAAAAATATGCCTCGTTAATAAAAACATCATCTAATCAGCACCAGCATAGCCTCGAGGTATCCCCCCCGCCCCCGAAACGTCTTTCAGCTTCGCGAAGGCCCCAGGTGCTCACCTGAACGTAAGTTTGGATTTTTCAAAATTTACATTAACATCTTTACTGTCTTCAACGCAAAATTCAATAAAGACGTAGTCCCTTCGGTCGTACCACTTCGCGGAAGCAGGCTGCCTGTGGAGAGGCCATTTAAGAGAGGTTCAAATCAAGTTTCGTGTCTTTTCTCAGCATCAAAAGCATTTTAAAACTCATCCTTTCGTGCCGCCAGTAAAGCCAACGTTCCCTTTCCTTATGTTTCTGAGACACAACTTGAGCAGTTGTTTTTTTTTAATTTTATTTAGAGAAGTTCAATTAAAAGACTTTTTCCTGTTCTTAAAAGCCGTGTTGCTAGCTTATTAATAATAACTTTTACAAGATGCTTAAGGCCGAAAGAAAAAGAAGCTGTGAAAAATAAAAAGCGATGCCACGCATTCGACGCGTAACTCCCCCCAAAAAGCTCGTGCCGACGTTCCCCGCAGGCGCCATCAAAACCTACGAGGCTGAAATAAAGCTTACAGCAGATCAAAACGATGACAAACTTGTCAAGACGAGCCACTGCGGATGACGGCAAAGCTCCAGTCACCTCCAGCTTCATTCCGCTTTTTGTCACCCGAAGAGTTAGAACCCCGAAGGACCACCACTGAAAAGCCCACTTTTTTGGGGCGTTGATACTATTAAAAAACAGCCCCATTGAACGAATTTGCCGTGAGTAAGACCCAGCTGAAGCCAGTACCGCTACGAGCTGAAGAATCGCTGTTCTGACAGCTCGCTGCAACCTTCTACGTCCGCAGACTCCGACTCTTTGGGATCCTTCTGGCTTTCCACCCACAGCAACGGCCTGTCCAGGGCACCAAACAGCGCCGGGGAACTCCTGACCGACCCCGGGGCCGGTCGCAGTCCTACGGCGAGAGCTCACCTGGGGCCACGCTCCACGGCTCAGCGGGGACCCCCCACCGCTCTGTTGTTCTCCTGGGAACTCGGGCCAAGCCCAAAAAGCACTCGTCTGCGTTCCAGGAGGACGCAAACAGCCGCCCAAGCGTTGCCGTTGCTAAGGCACGGGAGACACAGACGCTCCTCGCTCTTGGGCCGTTTCCAGAGGGGCAAGATCAAAGCTGGGATTTCCTCAACAATGGCCCTGTGGAGAAGACCCCAAAGACCCTCCTGCGACTCGGATGGAAGTTAAACGCTCTGAGCTGAACGGTCCCTTCCCCTGGTATTTATTGCACCTACGCTGGCTACGGGGAGCTAAAGCAGATGAGGAGACAAAGAAACCCAACGTTCCTATCTGTAGGTGACAGAGTGGCTTCCACGTCACACCCCGAGGAGCGGACGCTTGCTCTCGGCATCACGCTCGGAGCATCCCGGCACAACCACCTGACAAAGGAGTCGTTAACTTTTCAGACCATTTATTAAGGTGGCCATTGCTAAACTTTCGGGACAGATTTTTGACTCCCCTTGGATCATCAACCGATCCGATTCTCCATCTCGAACCGCGACGCATTTAATCAAGTTCCTTTCTGAGCGCTGCAGCACCCCCCAGAGAAACCCCGCTCCCTCGCCCCACGCTCGGGTCCCCGCGTCCTGCTCCCCCACATCCTCGTTATCCACGGGACGAACTGAGTCGGGACCCAGCCGGGGTTGAAACCCAGCCCTGCCGGCTTTGGGCACCATCAGCGCTGCAAGCGCTTTGCGATTCACCTCTACGAACACCGGCGCCAGCTCAAGGAAAGGCTGGTAAAACGGCAGAAGCGGCACCTACTTATTCAGGTGAAGTACAACGATACCGGAGTAGCCATTTTCCATTTCCTTACTATGGTATTTTTTAATTCCTTATTGGACACAAGCGTCCTCTGCTCATAGGGAATGCAAGACTCTCAGAGGTTAAAAAGAAAAAAAAAAAAAAAAAAGATGAGAAACGACCCGCTCTGTTCCCTCTGCCTTTGGGCACCGCGCAGAGCCGTTTCTCACGCCGCTGGAAGACAAAAATCCCAGGGCCTGGAGCTCGGTCCGTCCCTCAGCCGCGCTGTTATCGGAACAGAAATCTCAGTGTCCCTGCTCCCGCTGATGCAGGGGCTCCCGCTGAATGCCATCAACGCCTCGCAAACATTTTCAATGTCAATGGAGATATCTCCGGCCTTCCCAGGGAGCTGCACACGCATTCCTCAGCCCTGTAGCTTCGGTTCGGCCGCGACCTCGGTATCTCTGCCAAGATCAGGGGGTTTGAGGCGCCAACAGCCTGTTCCCAGCACTTCCAAAACATCCCACTGAACTGCCCTGGAGCTGAGGGAGACTCACGTGCGCGCGGGCTACCGAGAGGAAGGAAAGAGACCAAAGGAAACGTGCTAGAACATAATTCACGTTTCTAACACTGAACGTACGCCGCCTCCCCAGATATTCAGTACTTGCCACCCTGACCGTGCCTACTGTAATTAAAGCTACGCTGGAGTTGCCTCTCATTCTTCTTATCTGTTTTTCAAATCTCTCCTCCTCCCAAAGGGCGGATGGAAACCTTCCTTCGGCCGCCAGGACTCACCGTTCAAACCGGTAACGCAGGCTACGCTGGAATTGCCAACCACAGCCCGGGATGAGACGGAAGTCGCAGCTCGTTTGCGTCGCCTGCCTACACCGAGATTCCCAGGAGGCAGCCGCACACACGCGGAAGCCAATGGTGAAACACGCGCCTGCTCCAAGCACTTCAGAGAGATGGTTCCCCTACACCCACGGGAAATTTTCACTTTTCCCACAGGCACCGAGAAACAGCCAGGAATTCTAAGCGGAGTCGCTTGTTACACAGAGAGCCCAACGTCTGTTCCCTCTCGCCCGACCAAACGCATCCTGGGGGGCCTCAGCCTCGTGCCAACACTCCCAGCCCGGGTACGCGCTTTGGTTACGTATCGTTCCCACGTCCCAGCGGGATTTAGATTCCTTTGGAACCGAGGAGTTAAGCGCGCTATAGCCATAAGCCACAGCAGACTTCAGAGCAGCGTGTACAGCCCAGGGAACGAGTCACCCGTCTTCCACGCCGGGGAAGGATTTCTTCTGCCAGATCTACGCGTGCTGCCACCCACGCGTTTTGGTGATTTCCTAAACAGCCCCGGCCACCGCACATCTGCATCCGACTGCCGCTCCTAGTCATCGCCTTCAGACGACAATCCTCACGACGGGATTGTAGAACAGGTTCTAGAAGCTTCACAGCTGCAGTTTCCCGCGGATGGGGGACGTCCAGGCTCAGCTTCATCCCAGGGCCCTCACGGCTCCGTCCGACCCACGGGGGGCTCCGCAGGAGCCGCAGTTCTGCTGCGGATGCCCCGGTCTCCGGCGTCGCCACAGGCCCAGAAGCAGCTTCTTTCGCGCTGTACCCACGAGCCGAGTCTCAGGTCTTACTGCTGGGGGCTCGGTGCGATCCCACGGAGTTTCCAAACCTGTCCTCGCGCTTCCTCGTCCTCTCCAGCCTGCACCTACTGGAAGCCCGGCTTTGTTTCCCGGAAAGTATCCTTACAGTTCCCACAGTTTGAGGACACTGCAGAAGTCACCTACTGAATGGGATTTTCACCCCCCCCCCGACAGCAGTAAGAAACCTGTTTTACATAATTAGTTTTGCTTTCATTTTTATGCCCTGGAAAGGCTTTTTTTTTTCTTTTTTTAATTAAACAGACTATTTCAGACGATGGCCAATTGTAAGCAGGACGGAGCAGCACCGCGGTTTCAAGATGATGTATTCTGCGGACGCTAAACGTAAGCCTCCAACATCACTACATCCTTCTCGCTTTCAGTCACGGTACGATGGAGCAGCCCCACAGGTTTCGGAAGAGCCGCGCTGAAGCCGACGCCTCACTGGGGACAAGGAGGGGGGGAAAGCAACCGGCGACATCGGCTGTTCCACCGAGCGGTAACGCTTCCCTGGGGCGGATCAACCCTTCTGACTACCAGAAACCTCAGAGAAGGGCTCCTACCGCCTCATTGAAGCCAAACCCGTGGAAATCCGCACCGTCGACGGGTAACGGGGCCACCGTCCTCTTCCTTAACGGCCAGATTTCGCTCTCAAGCGCGTCGCGCACGCTGCGGAGTCCGGCTGCCGTTACGTTGGTAGCGGGAGAGAAGCCCCGCGTGGACCGGAGCCGCGCTGGTTTTGGGTCACGGAAACGGCCTCCACGGAATTACAAGGAAAGCAGCTAATTAGGGCTGCCCGGCACGGCGGGAGCCCGCGGCGTCCGGGCCATTCGGGGTGCGGGTTTCCGCTCGGCGGGGGAAATCCAGGGGCTCGGCCGACGCTCCCCGTCCCACGGGGGGCGCTCCCCGGGGGGCCGCGGGCAGGGCCGGCGCCGGGGCTGCCCGGTGGGAGGCTGCCGGCCTCCGCAGCGCCCGGGACGGCGGCACCGGGGGTCGGGGGGGGGGTGGGGGGGGTGGTTTCCAAAGGGGCTCCTGTGCCCGCACACGCTTCTCGGTTTGAGTGCGGGGAGGCGAGAGCTCACCGAGAGACGAGCGCATCGCCCAGGCCGGCGGCACGTCCCACTTACCGGGGATTCCTCGCGGTTTTCGCCGCTACCGTTTGGCGGGCACCGGTACCGTTCAAACCGCCCGGCAACGCTCCGTACCCGCCGTTGCGGGCGGCCCCGGCCGCGGGCTCGGTTCTGCCCGCCGAGGGACGGGCCCCGCCGGGGCCGCTCCGCCTCGGCCCCATTCATTTCCCACACCGGGACCGGCCGCCGTCGGCGGGGGCGGCGACCGGAGCCGCGGTTCTCTTTAAACCGGGGTAGAAACGCCCGAAAGCGGCGCGGACGAACCGGGGCGCTCGGGGAGCGCCCACCGGGGCAGGCCCCGACCCTGACGGGGCCCCCGCGAGCGGCGGCGGGGCCGCCCAAGGTCACCACGCGGACCGGCGGGAGCGCGCGCCCCGCTCCGCCCCCCCCCTCCCCGCCGCCGCCGCCGCCGCCCCACCGAGCGCGGCCTCACGGGACGGCGCCCCCCACCCCCGGGACCTCACATGGCGGATGGCGGCGGCTCCGGCTGGCGCTCCTGAGGGCGTGGGCCCGGCGGCGGGTCGGGGCGGCGGGTCGGGGCGGCGGCGCGGGTCAGGCCCGTGTCTCCGGCAGCGGCGGCGGGCTCGGGGCTCGGGGCGGCCTCGCTCCCACAATGCCCCGCGCGCGCGGCAGCGGCGGCGCCCAGCGCTGGTGACGCAGCAAAATACCCGCCGCGCCGCCGCGCGCCCCTGCGCATGCGCGCCCCGCCGCGCGCCCCCCCCCCCCCCCCCCGGCCCCGCGCGCGCGCCCGCTCCCTCCTCCCTTCTAGCAGCTTCTCGCCGCGCAGGCGCGCTGGGCGACGGGGGGGGGGGGGGGGGGGGGGGCGGGGCCGGCGGTTGCCGTGGCGACGGGGCAGCGCGCGACCCCCCCCGCCCCTTACGCCGCCGCCGCCGCCGCTGCTGGGCCTGGGCCGGGACCCCGCGGGGCGGCAGCGGGTCCGAGCGGAACGGACTGAACCGGGGTCTCGTCCGCGCACGGACCCGCTCCCGGCCCGCTCCCGACTGGGCTCCACCGCCGGGTCTGGTCCCGGACCCCCTGGGGCCGCAGGGCCCCGTCTGCCCTCCCCCCGCGGGCCCGGTCTTGGCAGCACCCCCTGGGCCTGGTTCCGTTTCCCCCCCCCCGGGGCCTGGTCCTGCTCCCCCCCCAGGCCTGGTCCCGGCCCCTCCACGGGCCTGGTCCCGTTGCCCCCCCAGGCCTGGTCCCGGCCCCTCCACGGGCCTGGTCCCGTTGCCCCCCCAGGCCTGGTCCCGGCCCCTCCACGGGCCTGGTCCCGTTGCCCCCCCAGGCCTGGTCCCGGCCCCTCCACGGGCCTGGTCCCGTTGCCCCCTCAGGCCTGGTCCCGGCCCCTCCACGGGCCTGGTCCCGTTGCCCCCTCAGGCCTGGTCCCGGCCGCCACACCAGCCCCGGCAGCGTTGCAGGAGAGGACGGAGGTGCTGGGCCTTCCCCCAGCACGCGTCTGTCCAGGTTTGAGCGACGCAGGATTGATTTCTCTCCTAACGCTTGGGAAAACTGCACTTTTAGAAGCCTCTGGTGTCTGAATTGGTGGAAATATTCACCCCAAAGCCAGCTCTGGGGTGCGGGTTTCAAGGTCTCAGTGTTTTCAAGCTCCCCAGGTGAGGGGACGAGGAGGAGCGAGACCCGGGCGCCTGCCCCAAGCTGCCAACAGGGTTATTGCATACCAGGAACGGCGCATTCCAGAGAAATTAGAAAGTTTGCTGAGGAGTTCTCTCCTCTCTCTGCCACCCCGAGAACTCCTCGCCCCGGTGTCGCAGCCCTCAGCCCTTCCCTTCCTCCCGAAGCCGCAGCGCTCACCGGGTCCCACATTTGCCGGGAGCACACGGCTTCCTGCTGATGGAATGGGCTGGGGACGATCCTGGTATTGGTATCGGGGTCGATATTGGTACTTTAGTATTATTGATGTTAATTATTTAGTCTTACTCTAGTAAATCTGCTTCCATTTCAACCCTCGGGTTTCCTTGTTTTTCCCCGATTCCCCTTCCTGGGTGGGGAGGGGCCGTGGGGTGAGAGAATAATTGTCTGAACGACGATTAATTGTTGCGGGTTCCTCAATCCGTGATCGCGTCTCACCGAAAAAAAAAAAAGAGGCGTTTTGCCCGGGAGACGCAGTGACTCACGCCAGCGGTGCCGCAGCGACGGAGCCGGCGGCTGCTCACGGGGAGCAGCATTTGGGGAGCACGAGCACCCGGCCCCCAGCTCCGCGCCGGGGTGTAAAACCCGCGGCCAAATCGGGGGTTCCCTCCTGCTCGTGCCGGCAGCCGGGACGCAGCCGTGATGGAAGCTCAGCTCCGTGCCGAGCAGACGGGGCCTCTCCGGGCCCCACTCCCGCCCGCAGCCTCCGGATCCCACCTCCCGGGGCTGGAAGCTCTGAAATCCCATGGCTGCTCCTGGGCCAGCAGCTCTCTGGTCGCTTAATTAAAACTGTCAGACGTCGCTGCGCAACACCTCGCCGGCCCGATCCCCCGCCTCGGGCTCTGCCAGCGCCACGGCACAGGGTAACGCCGGATCCCAGCCGGCACCCGGAGCCTCTCACCGGCTGCCGCGTCGCTCATCAGCTTTAAGGAGCCGTTACAAACCCCGGCTTTGACGGCACAGGGGAGAAAACGAGCTGCCCAACGGCAGCCGGGTGCCCCTTTTCCCACCTCCAGCCTCTGCATTTCGTGAGACTCAGGGCTGCGGGCGGGGGGACGTCAGCTCGGTCCCCCCGCCCTGCGCCAGCCGCAGCTCCCCGGGGCGGCACGGGCCACGCGCAGCCCCTTCTGCCGCACGGGGGGCGACACGGCGGGACAGGACCCCACCGAGCCTCCCTTCGATCCGGCTGGAAGCGGCGCAATGTCCCCATCCGTCCCTGTCCCACGGCTGCGGGGACGCGAGGAGGAGCCCGCGGTGACAGCAGGGACCCCCCCGGGGGGGCTGAGGGAGGTGACGCCCCACAGGGGACCCCTCGCCTCAGCGTCCCAGGGACAGTGCTGGCTCCAGGGCTCGTGGCCACGCGACCTTGGGGACAGGAAGGAAATGTGGGAAGGGGCAGGTGTTCTTCCGCTGGGGCCGGACGGGATCGCCGAGATCTTCCCGGGAGGAAGGCTCCACCCTGGGGCCTCGGCGACCAGGGAGGGGAGGGGGAGGGCAGCAGAGCCAACAGGGAGCAGAAAGTGTTTCACCAACAATAAGCCACAACTTTTATTAATTGATAGAAATAGTACAAATTTTAAATTTAGTCGTATTTTACTCTTCTCTGAAACACCAAAAAAGGCTCCTCTCTCTGGCAGCTACATCGTCAACTCCTGCAGGGAGAAGAAAGACGCGTTAGGAGCCAGCCGGGCCCCGCAGCCCGGCCCCCGACCCGCGGCAGATCCGGCACCGCGGCCGCAGGCGGGAGGCACGTCCCTCCGCTCGCAGCCCCGAGCTCAGGCCTGGCTTGCAGCAGCGGGGAGATACCGCGCCACCCGTTCCCCCAGCGCAAACCGCTCTCCCTCCTCGCCGGGCACCGGGCAGACACTCACCATTATCGCATTTACAATATCGTTACTGTTGTTCTTCAGGGCACGGACCGCCTTCGCTCGGGACACGTTCGCCTGCGACATCACCAGCTCGATGTCTTTCACCTCGACACCGGTTTCGTCAACCTAAAGGAGACAGAGGCCGGGATTCAGGTCAGCCCGACGCACGGTTTGCTCCGTGTCTGGCAGAGGAAAACGGCACCGTCCGGACTGGGGCGGCCCCACTCGGGCCACACCGACGGAAGCCGGGAGGCGAAACAGGCGCTGCCCAGCCCTGGGGACGGTCCCCGGGCAGAGCCCGGGACCAGCCCCTCCTGGGCGAGGACCCTGCGCTCTCCTTTTGCCGTCACAACGAAGACATGGATGAGGGAAAAAGAAAACCACGGCTCTTCACACAAACTCGGGACGCTTCGCAGGACGCGCGTTAAGGCAGCAGGCCCGCAGCCCGGCCCCGCAGAGACAGCGTTACCTCTTCTTCCTCGCTCTCCTCCTGCACGGTGGGGGTCTGTGTGTTTTCTTGGATGTTTGAAACGGCTTCTCCTTGCACTTTGAACTTTTCGGCAGCTGCCAGCTGGGCCTGCTGGGACAGGTCTTCGATCTGGAGGAGGGAAAAAGCTGTAAGCGAGGCCAGCCCGGCGCAGAGCGGGACGTCAGCGCGCGGGCTCAGAGCCGCAGCGGCGCCAGCGCGTCCAACGGCTCTGCCGCGCAACCCAGCCGGGGAGCCAGCGCTCGGCACGGACCCCGGGCTGCCCGCGCCCCTCGGGGGCCACGCAGCAGCTGGGACCCGGCGGCGGCAGCCACGGGGCACAGGTGGCGAGGAGGAAGCCCAGCTAAGCGGCCCGGCTGCCGCGAGCGCGGATTAACGCGGCTGCCAGACACCGCACAGTCAGCTCACCTTGGCTTCCCCAAAGACTATGTAGGTGTCTGACGCCGGGCTCTTGTACACGTCTGGCTTTGTGATGACAAAGAGGATGTTCTTAGATTTCCGGATGGTGACTCTGGTTACTCCCGTCACCTGGCGAAGGCCCAGTTTAGACATTGCCTGAAAAACACGAGAGAAAGGTAAGCGAGGGGAGTCCAGCCCAGCCCGTGAGAGGACGCGTCCGCTCAGCTGCTCTCCGGACGCGGGTGCGATGATCAGTGCGCTCCAACACACGAAAACGCGCGTTTTACTGCTGCAGGGAAACAGCCCCGGGCTTTCAGCCTGACACTGCGCTGGGCGCCTGGGAGGGAACTCTCTAGTCCCAGGACCGGCGAGATCCGCAGCACCACCTCGAGCCCTCCAGACACGAGGGTTTTGCCCGTCAACGGGGCATCCCCCTGCCTGGGGGCTGACGAGGGCGGGGAGTCGCACAAACCTCCCTCAGCTCCCAAACTCCCGGCTGGTGCCGTGCAGGGGCGGAAGACGAGGAGCTGCAGCCCCGAACAGGGCTCATGGGGCGACGACCCCGGCGCTGGGGAATCCCAGACCCCGAGGCAAAGCTCGGCTCCCCGCGGGCAGGCTGTTTGCCGCACTCGGGTTTGGTCCGTCCGCCATCCCTCCTCACCTTCCGCGCTTTCTTTTCGCTCCGGCTCTGTTTTGCTTTGCTAACGGGTTCTTCATCTATTTCAGCTGCTGCTGCAAGCTGCACGGAGAGAAAACAAGAGGGACCCATGATAATCCCGAGGCGGCAGCACCGGCAGGGACCCTGCTCGGCCACCGCTGGGCGCAGGGACGTGCTGGCACGTGTCACCTGCCCTACCTGTGCCTGCTGCGTCGTGGCCTGTGTGGAGTCTTGCTCTTCGAGCTCTGGTACGGATTCATCGCTGTCAGACTCTGTTCCGGACCCTGCAGAAACGAAACGCACGTCACTCTTTCCAGCTCAGACCCGTCCGGGGGACACAGCAAGATCGAAGAACCACACCGCTTCGGTGCAGCCTTCGCCGCTGGGGGTTCCGAGTGCTGACACCGTTTCCCATCAGCGGGGTTAAGCGGTATCTGGTGGAAGGGGCTCTCCCTGCGACCCCCCAACGCCATCGGCAACCGGTGGCACAAGAGCATCGCCTCTTCCGAACACTCTCACCTCGGTGGACGCCGGATGCCAGAGCACCGCGGGTGCCCGGCGGCTCGCTCCCAACGCCGAGTCCCCGGGAGGCAGCGCCAGCCCGACCTGCTCCCCCGGTTTGAGGCACGGCACTGGCCACTGCCCCAGCCCGGCCGGAGGGCGAGCGCATGGCGGCACTCGCTGTGCGGTGAGTCAGCAGCAGCCCGGCGCTGCCAGGGACTCCCCTGGTTCCCCTCGAACCTGCGCAGGCGGCAGCGGAGCCGGAGCTGCAGGAGCTCAGACACGCGGCACAGAAACGAGACCCAACCGACCGAGGGGCTGCTGCGCCTTTCTGTCACCCCACCACGGGGGACGATTTGCAAATACCTTGAAAACCCCCATCAGGAAAGAGCATCTTCGGATGCTCAGGGTGGCCCCTGTGCCGCGTCCTGAAAGCTGCCGGAGCCGGGGAGGCTCAGCCGGAGGCCGGCTCCTGCGCCACCGCTGCAGTGCCGCAATTAGCTTGCGAACCACGGCACAGCCGCGTCCGACCACGCGGGAGTGAACGAGGCAAAGCCGGGCGTCTCCGGCCTTGGAGGAGGCCGGAGGGTGACCACGACGCCCTCTCGTGCAGCCGTTACCTGAATTCAGTCCCGTTTCCTTCTCTGGAAAGGGCCCCTTGCCCGCGGCCACGCTGAGCAGGCAGGAGCCCTCGGCAAAGCTCTCTGCAGGCTGTGGGTGCGTGCCCGGGGGAATCCCAACAGTTCGGGCAGGCAAAGGAATTTCCCCGGAGCGTGGGGACAGGCCGGTTTTGGCACCAGCACCGCCCGCAGCTCCCCTCCGCTGGCGGACGGACGTGGTGGACGCCAGACACACACCGCGGGGTACAGGCAGCTCTTCCCGGAGCCTCTGTGTAAAGCCAGCTCAGGCAAACAGCCGCAGCGCCCACGCCACAAGCCACACCGTGCTCCGTGCCCGAGAACACACGTTAGTGACACCGAGCCGCTGGCGCTGGATCATGCCGAGCCCTGACCTGCCCCATCCCGTGGCCGCGGGGCGTCTCCCCTCCCCGTTCCCCGGCTCACCGGCTGCTCGGGTGGGTTCGGCTCAGCCTGGCACGGCTCGGGCCTGCCTCCGCCGCGGCACTTCCGCAGACGCTGTGCCCAGAGCGACACACCGAGCGACGAAGGGGCACCTGGGCCCCGTCTACAGGTTAGTATCCAGTGGGCAGCCAGTGACACTCCATGCACACGGCAAACCGAGGCGGCAAATACCCTTGTCGTTCTTCAGGACAGGCGGCTTAGCCGGAGGAGCAGGGGCCCCAGCGGGGGCCACGGCTGCTCGGGGAGAGAGGTCCACCAGGATGGGCTGCACCGGCGGCTCGGCAGCGGGCAGCTCTGGGGGGATCAGAGGCGGCAGGTCGTCATCGTCCACGGCAGCGCTGACGGGGGCCGGGGCCTTCGAGGGGGGTTTGGATGGGGGCGGGCGGGGGGCCGGCTTGGTGACCTTACCGGGAGGGGTCTGCTTCTTCGCGGGGGGAGCGCTCGGCGCAGAAGAGGCAGGCGGGGGGTTACCCGCCGGGGCAGAGCCAGGAAGGCCAGCTTCTGGTTTCTGGGGAGCAGGGGCGGCACGATCGGCCGATGGCTTCGGGGGGGCACCAGGAACCCCTGGGGCTGGGGCAGCCGTGCCTGGAGCAGGAGCCGGCTTGCCGGGTGCCGGTGCAGGGGCTGCCGGGGGGGCGGCTGGAGCTGCAGGAGCTGGTGTGGCTGCACCAGGGCTCTTGGGAGGTGCTTTGGCCACAGCAGGGGTGGATGGAGCTGGCGGCGCTGGGGCAGAGGGAGCGGTCGCAGGGCTGCTCTTCGGAGGCTTTTTGGCTGCAGGGGGGGCGGCTGGAGCTGGTGGAGCTACTGGCACCGGAGCAGCAGGGGCAGAGGGAGCAGGGGGGGCAGCGACGGGGCTGCTCTTCGGAGGCTTTTTGGCTGCAGCGGGGGCAGCTGGAGCTGGCGGAGCTGCTGGCACTGGAGCAGCAGAGGGAGCAGGGGGGGCAGCGACGGGGCTGCTCTTCGGAGGCTTTTTGGCCCCAGGGGAGGCGGCTGGAGCTGCAGGAGCTGCTGGCACCGGAGCGGCAGAGGGAGCAGGGGGGGCAGCGACGGGGCTGCTCTTCGGAGGCTTTTTGGCCGCAGCAGCTGGTGTGGCTGAGGCCGAGGGAGCAGCAACAGGGCTCTTGGGAGCCACTTTGGCTGCGGAAGGGGCTGCCGGAGCCGGTGGAGCTGCAGGAGCCGGTGCAGCAGGAGCAGAGGGGGCAGCGACCGGGCTCACGGGAACCGCTTTGCCTGCAGGAGGGGCAGCTGGAGCTGCCGCCGCTGGTTTGACAGGCAGGGAGGTGGCAGGGGCCGAGGGGGCAGCAGGCACAGGAGCTGCCGGCAGGGAGACTGGGCTCGCTGGAGCTGCTTTGGCCAAAGCAGCCGTGGCCGCTGCTGGCGCGGCGCTGGGAGCTGCCGCTGTCAGTGGCCCTGGGAGAGATGTGGCAGCTCCTGGAGAGGGTTTGGACAGGGCGGGAGCAATGGGAGCTGCCGCAGCGGCAGGCACTGCCCGAGGGTCGGGGCTTCCAGGAGGGGTCCTGGCCACAGAGGGAGGGATGGGGTCTCCCCCAGCTGGAGCCGCAGCGGCAGCAGCTGGGGCTGCCGGGGCAGGGCCCACGGGACAGGTCTTAGCAACAGAAGGAGCAACTGGAACCGGCGGAGAGGCTGGAGCGCCAGGGGCTGGGCCCTGTGGGGCAGCAGCAGGACTCCCAGGAGACATCCCAGCTGGCACCAGGGGGGCAGGGGGTGACAAGGGGGCCAGGGCCATGGGGGCAGCCAAGAAGACAGGTGGAGAGATGGCACTGCCCGGGGCCGGAGGAAGAGGGGACACGGGAGAGGCCAAAGGAGAAGCCAGCGGGGCAGAGGCCGGGCTGCCAGGTGACACTGGTACCGCCGGGGCAGGCGCCGATGGTGCCGTGGCAGGACAGAGAGGGGCTGCTGCGGGAAGAGGGGGAGAGCCTGGGCTCTGGGGACAAGCTGTGGCCTCGGGAGGTGCGGTGGGAGTAGGCAGGAGAGCTGCCGGCAGGGGAGATGCCCCAAGGGGAAGGGAAGGGGGCGGTGGGAGAGTGGCCGGGGCTGCCCCAGGGCCCTGGGATGGAGCAGGGGGGGCCAAAGCTGCCCCAGGGGCAGGGAGAGGGGCCTGGGGCAGCCCCGCGGGGCTCTGAGGGGTGGCAGAGGGGGCAGCTTTCACTGGAGAGGTGAGAGTCGCTGGGGGAGAACCAGGGCTGACAGGGGAGGCAATGGGGGCCACCGTCACTGCGGCAGGAGCAGCGGCCGCAACAGGAGACACTGGGGCCGGGAGTCCCGGCGACACTGGGCTAACTGGGGCGGGCCCTGGAGATCCTGGGGTTGCAAAACCCATCGGGGACTGCGGAACTGGGTGGTTCCCAGTGGTAACCGGGACCTGCAGAGCTGGGGCAGGGAGCTGGGGGGGAACTGAGAACACTGGGATCGCCGCAGCTGGGACTACAGGGGGGGAAACGGGGGCTGGGGGGCCGGCAGGGCTGGGCGGCTCCACTGGGAGAGCCTGGCCCGCGGGGACCGGAGACGGAGTCAGAGGTGGGGAGTGAGCAGCATGAAGAACAGCTAAAGGAGAGAAACAGAGTGAACCGATGAGAGAGGGGAGAGGGAGGGGAGCCCTGGCCTCCCCCCAGCCTTCGTGCCGGCTTCTAGAGCCGCAGACGAGCGTCCGCCGGACCTGCCAGGCCCAGCGCAGACCGGGACCTTCGTCTGCCTCCAGAAACCGGCACTGATTTTACAGAGAACCGTTGTGCTGGCATGCGAGCTAGCCGATGGGCGCAAGTGGCAGAAGGAAAAACCCCAATGCCAGGATCGGCAGTGCCACCCCGGGGTCTCCTTGTTACGGGCAGCTGTGGCCGAATCCCTGCCACGGCAGGAGGCGGCACCTGAAAGGCCGGGGAGCCCCAGCGGGCCCGGCACGGCGGGAACCTGACGGGGGGTTGGTGCTGGCGCAGGGACCAGGCTTTGCCGCCAGCTCTGCGCTCGGCTCTTCCCTACCAAAGGGGTTGCCGCAACCTTTGCGGAGCCCCGGAGGAACCCCCAGCGCCGCTCCCAAGCCTGGGAAAGCGCATCCTGGGCTGGCGAGAGCAGGGGGGGTGACGAGGACCCACCCGAGGATGGGAAGGAAAAGGGAAATTTAACACAGCGGCATGCGTGACTGTTCCAGGAGCGCTTTGGGAGTCGTGCAGAGGGCAGCCCCTGGACGCAGACAGGCGCCCTTGGGGGACGAGGACGCCGAGGCACAGGGGGGGTGCGGCTCACCCACACCGAGGGGACAGAGCCCCGAGTCCTTGTCGTGCAGTGACCTGCGCTCCCCTGAGCAAGCTGTTAGGGTTAATGGAACTGCAACCACCCAGAAGAGCAAACTCTGGTTAATGCGGCACACGAGGTGTTAACGAGGAGGGTCCGGGAGTACCTGGAGGCGCCGCAGGAGCAGTGACGGGGGCTGCCGGAGGAAGGGCAGCTGGAGCTGAACGGGTGAGAACAACAGTTTTAATTATTAAGACAAATCCCACCGACCGACTGACTGAGAGCGCTCGCCAGCCAGCTCCCCTGGCACACACCCGCCTCCAGCCAGCACCGGGAGGGCCCGGCCGTTCAAAACGCCATGCGGAACGCCAACAACCAAAGGGAAGCGCTCAGGGAAGAGGTGGCGGTGAGAGACCCGGGGAGGGCAACACCGGTCTGACCAGCGCGACCGGCACCGCTGCCTGTTGGGAGCAGAACCGGCTGAGCCACACGCCCGCCCCTCGGCAGCTCCAGCCCCACGCACAGCGTCAATCCCCAACAGATTGGCACGTCCCGGCACGTCTGCCGGCAGGGATGGCGAGGGGAGCGCAGACGGGTGGCTGCCGAGAAGCCACAGCTGCGGAGCCCAAATCACAGCCCAGCTCGCGGAGACTGCGTCGCGTCAAGGGAGCAAGAGATCTCCTCCCGCCTGCGCGCGGGGCGCTGGCTGTCACCTCTGCTTGGGTCACCCACCGACCCAACCCCTGCGCCCGCTGCCCCTGCCCAACCTCTCCCACACCGCCATCAGGGCTGGCTCAGAGGCTCAAGTCCTCGCCTCGCTGCCGTCTGGAGCGGCAACACGCGCGTGGAACTCCCAGCAGCCTCCTCCGTGGGTGACGTCCCTCTCTCTGCCGCAAGAACAGTGGGCCAGAAGGTGCTTCCGATGCCCCATTTCCCCACCCTATCCCGAAACGCGGAGCAGCGGGAGGAGACAGGCACCGGCCCGGAGCTGGGCAGCTGCTCAACGAGTGCCGAACATCGGCGCCTTGTGCCAACGGGCACCAGGAGCTTCCTGCGCCAGGGAACCTACTGGTGCTTTAAGGAACAACATCCCCTGCCAAGAGCCGAGCTGGTCCGGAGCCTGTCACAGAAGGGGCCGGACAGACAACAGCCTTCTCTGGAAAGCTCGGAAACCCCTGCCAGCTCTCCCTGCTCCTTCTCCACGTCCGCTGACGCCTCGCCGGCACTGTTTGAGGACGTTCCTGCGATAAGCACGGTATTTCCAACTCGCCACTTCTCCGCTGGCAGCCCCACCTCTCCGGTGCCCAGCTCCGCACAGGAAGGTGAGACGCGGGACCCTCAAAGAGCACAACCCGTTTTTAAGGGATGCGGAGCACCCCACGCTGCATGCGCCTGAAAGCCGAAGCCCTGGACTGTCGGATTGCAGACCGCTCTGCCCAACCTCAGGAGCTTCCCACAGGCCAGCCAGCCTCTGAAGAATAAGAGGAACGTCAAAGGAGCCCCGGGATTCCCACCCACGGGGCGACGGATAACCCCGCACCAGCCCCCCCAGCTCCTCTCGCGCTGCCTCAGCAGAGAGGGAATAAACACGACAGCCCTCGCGCTCGCACACACCCTTCGCCTTCACCCTCCGCCTGCAGACCCACCCGACGGCTCCTCTGCTGCTGCCCGTGTTGCCCCCCCCCAGAGCCCCCCGTGCTCCCCGGGGCCACGGGAGCAGCTACTGTAACAGCATTTGCTGCCCACGGGCAGCTTCTCCCAACCGACGCGTGCTCCACCATCGTTAGAAACTCAAGAGCAGCAGAGCTTCGGCAGGAGAAGAGGCGCAAGTTGTCACCTGAGACCGAGAGCGAAGAAGAGGGAGGGGGGGACACGCTGGGAACTGGCCCCACCGCAGGAATCCCAGCTACGCCCGGGGAGAGGCCAGAAGCACCGCAGCTCCCCGGGCCCCCCCAGCACAGCTGTCACCCCGACAGCCGGCACCAGGGGCGGGGGGCCGCGTCCTCCCCCGGGGAAGCTTTCTGCCAGCACCTCCCGACTGCCGGCAAACCCCGACTTCCCTCGCGGTCCCCCAAATCCAACCCACCCTTCGGACAGACCCCCATTCGCCGTCGTGCACCGTGTGGCTCCCCCAGGGCGGGTGACAACGCCCGGTCACGTATCCCGCAGCGCGTCCCTGCGCCCGGGGCAGAGGCGCGGTGAACCCGGGCAGAGCCTTCGCCAACCCGACCGCAGCACCCGGGACTCTTCGAGGGAGTCAGGCGGCGCCGTGGGTCCCAGCGCAGGCTGGAGACCGGCCCCCGCCCCACGGCGGGCAGCGGAGCCCGCAGGCGCCTGCCTGGGCGTTTTTGAGCTGCGCCGAGTCCCGGTGCTGGATCCCCTGGATGGCGTTGAGGCCGGCGCAGCGACGTTCCCCGGCCCCGCTGCTACTTACCGACACGGAGCCCCACGTCACCTTCCCAAACCGGAGCAATTCCAGAGCGTAAAAGGATCGTGACCGTTTGGACGCGTCCCCGACCGTCCCAGTCGCCACACGGCCATACCCACAGCCGTTTTCCTCCCAGTCCCCCCGCCCCGACACTCAAATCCGTATCGGGAAGGTACAAACGAGGCACAGAGCGTGGCTGACGGAACGCTCTCCCCGATATTTTGGGGCACGAAGGACCAAAAGCCACGAGACTTTAGTCACGCTTCCTGCCGAGGGAACCCCTCCGGTTTTGGGGAGGGAACTACAAAACCGACACAGATTTCTTCTTCTTCTGACCCCAGCGACCAACGCGGCGACACGGAGACCGAGCAGAAGGGAGCCGAGGACCCGAACGCTGCCGGGGCAGAGCAGACGAGATCAGGGGGGTGTCACACAGCCCCCGCCGGGTCCTCGCCCACCGAGCGCTGCCCCCCGCCCTCCCCCCGGCCCCCGCGGGGCAGCGGCTCCCCTTTTTCCCCTCCTTTTCCGCTTCAAAGCGACCGAGCGCCCCGAGGCCGGTCACCCCCCCGCCTCCCCCGGCCTCACCTGTCTCAGCCTGCGGCTGCGGCAGCTCCTGCTCGGTGGCTGGGACGGTTTCTGTAGCTTCGCCGGGCATTTCTGGGGAAAGGGAGAACGCAACAGGCCCGGGCTCGCCGGGGCTCGGGACGGACCGAGGGCGGCCACCGGGAGCCGGTAACTCGCCCTTCCCAAAGCCACCCCCGAGTCCGCTGCCCAGACACCGAACGCCTCCCGGTACCGACAGCTCTGCGGAAACGGCTCAGCCGCGCCGTCGGTACCGGACACCCCGCACCCAGCGGGCCCCGAGCGCCGCACGGCACGGGCCGGTCCCGGTCCCGCCCGGGGCTGCCAACGGGGCTTCCCCCACCGGGCGGCGGAGCTGACCTCCCCCGTCGGCCCGGAGCGGGGCCTCGGCCGCCTCTGTCCCCCCACCCCACCCCGGTGCGGGTGGCCCCTGCCCGGTGCGCCGAGCCGTCCCCGCCGGCCTGCCCGACCGGACCGCGGCCCCAGCGGCGGCCTGGACCGGGCCCCCGCCGCCCTCCCACCCTCCCTCCCGGCCCGGCCGCGGTCCCCGAGCGGCGGGCAGCCCCCGTGGCGGCGGATGGCGGCGGATGGCGGCGGCGGGACTCACTGTGCGGGGAGCAGGGCCCAAGATGGCGGCGGAAAGAGACCGAGCGGCTGAAGACGCGACTTCCGGCAGGACGAGCACTTCCGGGGCAGGGGGGCAGCGCCCCGCCCGCCCCAGCGGCCGCGCTCCGCCGTTCCGGGCCCCGGCCGGGCCGGGCCGGTACCCGCGGGAGTGAGGCCGGGACCCCCGGGGAAACGGAGCTCGGGGCCGAGACGCCGCGAACGTGGGGCCTGGCCCCGATGGTGGGGCAGAGACCTCCGGTGCCAAAGGGAGCCCAGGGGCACGGTACGGGGGGTACCGGGAAGGGTAGCGGGGGGCCGGGCAGGGCGTACCGGGCACCGGGCAGCGCCCCCGGCTCCCCCCCGGCAGGTCGGGACGCAGCCACAGCCCCCTCCCGCCTCGGCACGGCGCAGGACGCAGGGACAGCGTTGACCCGAGACGTTTTAATGGTCTTTGCGTAGAAAAAGTACAAAATGTGGGAAGGGCCCGCGGGGACGGGTCAGCTGCTGGCTGCCGGGCTCCCTGCTCCAAGGCACCGGGACCCCTGCAGCCGGCGGCGGAGGCGACGATGGCAGAGTCGGTCCCTCGGTGGCCCCGCGGTGAGGTCCGGGGCCGCCAGTGTGGCCCCTGGCAGCGAGGCCTCAGAAGTCTCCTTGCAAGTCTGCAAAGAGGAGAAAGGAGAAGTTTTACAGAAAAAAAAGAAAAGAAAAAAAGAAAAGAAAAAAAGGAAAAAAAAGGAAAAGAAAAAAGAAAAGAAAAGAAAAAAGAAAAGAAAAAAGGAAAAGAAAAAAAGAAAAGAAAAAAGAAAAGAAAAAAAGGAAAAGAAAAAAAGAAAAGAAAAAAAGGAAAAGAAAAAAGAAAAGAAAAAAGAAAAGGAAAAAAAGGAAAAGAAAAGGAAAAAAGGAAAAGAAAAGGAAAAAAAGGAAAAGAAAAGGAAAAAAAGGAAAAGGAAAAAAAGAAAAGAAAAAAGAAAAGAAGAAAAGAAAAGAAAAAAGAAAAGAAAAAAGAAAAAAGAAAAGAAAAAAGAAAAAAGAAAAGAAAAAAGAAAAAAGAAAAAAGAAAAAAGAAAAAAGAAAAGAAAAAAGAAAAAAGAAAAGAAAGAAAAAAAGAAAAGAAAAAACAAAAGAAAAAAAAGAAAAGAAAAAATAAAAGAAAAAAAAGAAAAGAAAAAAGAAAAGAAAAAAAGAAAGAAGAAAAGAAAGAAAAAAAGAAAGAAAAGAAAGAAAAAAAAGAAAGAAAAGAAAGAAAAAAAAGAAAGAAAAAAGGAAAGAAAGAAAAAGAAAGAAAAGAAAAAAGAAAAGAAAAAAGAAAAGAAAAAAGAAAAGAAAAAAAAAGAAAAGGAAAAAAAAAAGAAAAGGAAAAAAAAAAGAAAAGAAAAAAAAAAGAAAAGAAAAAAAGAAAAAAAGAGCAGTTTCTCAGAGCCAGGGGATCCCTCCGCTTCGGGGTCCCCCGGCCGGCTGCGTCCCTGCCCGGCTCTCACCGCTCCTCCGGAGCAGCTCTCCCCTCCGGGCGCGCTCCATCTCCTCCACGAACTGCTCGAAGACCCGCACGTAGGGCGCCAGGCTCGTCTTCTTGTAGTCTGGAGGGGTCGGGGAGCTGAGCGGCAGCGGGGCAGCGGGGCCCCCCCCCCCGTCCCCGTGCCGTCCCCGTCCTCGCTCACCCCGTGCACGCCGCTTCGGCTCCGTCTCCCCGCCCTCCTCCTGCTCCCCGTCGTCGCCGGCCGCATCCAGCTCGTGGCACAGGGAGCTGCGGGAGACGGCGGGACGCGGTGTGGGGGCTGCCGGCACGGCCGGGACCCCCCCCCTCCCAGTGCCTCCAGCCCCGATCACGTACCTGATGGTGGGGACGGCGAACGGGTCAAACTGGTCCAGCCTCTGCAGATCCAGCGGCACCGAAACGCGACCTGCAAGAGAGGGGAGTCACGGCCGGGGGCGCCCCGCCGTGGGGGGGTGCCCTGTGGGGTGCTGGCCCCACAGGCCCCCAGACCCACCTGTTTTGGGGTGGACGCTGAAGGGGCTCTTCAGCAGGTGCCCGACGCCTTTGCTGACGTTGATGTCGAGGCGGGGGAAGCAGTACTGCAGCATGATCTCCCAGTCCGCGTAGCACGCCGGGCCTCTCCCGGGCCCCCCCGCCCGCTGCGGGGACGAGAGGGTCAGGGGGCAGCGGGGGGGGGGCGGCAGCACCCGGGGCAGCCCCACGGCCACTCACCCGTGTCCGCTCCATCCTGCCCTTCAGCAGCTCCCAGCGCTGCACCGAGTCCCGTTTCTTGGGGAACTCGCCCCGCAGCGGCTCGCGGTGCTGTGGCTGGCGGTCAAGGCTGACGACGGACGCTGCCGGCCCCGCTCCCCCCACCGCGCGGACCCTCCCTCCGGACCCGGCACAGCGCCCAGCGGCACGGCACGGCACGGCACGGCCGCTGCGGGAAGGATATCCTCCGGGACGAGGGCCAGCACCTTGTCCCAGCTCTCCGGGGTGCCCAGGATGTCCTGGCCCACCAGTGCGTACGCCTCGAAATACTTCTCCACCACGCTGACCGAGCGCCTGCGGAGGAGCGGGGAGAGGCGGGGGGAGGCTCAGCGCCCCACGGCTGGCAGCGGCGGGGGCCGGGATGGCGGAAGCGGGGCGTCCCCACCGACCTGATGAAGGGGTGGACGGGCTCGGAGATGTTCACCTTCTTCACGGTCTCCGCTCCGCCCTGGGGGGAAAGCAGCAGTCAGGCTGGGGGTGGGTGGGCAAGGGGTGGCTGACCCCCCCCTTCCGCCCCCCGCCGTGCGCCCACCTTCACCAGGGTCAGGTACTCCACGGCGGCCGCCCGCAGCGCCGGGGACCATTTCCGCACGGCGTCGTCGCACACCCAGCAGTGGACGCCCCTCCGGCCCGAGTACACCCACAGGCGATGCCTCACGCCCAGGTCCTCTGCGGGGGCGACAGCCGGGCTGCGGGAGGGCGTCGGGACGGGCTGCGGCGTCCCCCCCGCGTCTGGCACCGCTGCGAGACCCCGCTGGGCGCCGGCGCATCCCCCGCTCCCCCCCGGCCCCCCCTTTCCCCCGGTGGTGGTGGGGGTCCGGGCGTTGCTGTGGGGCAGAGCGTGGTCTGGCCGCGTCCCCGAGACCCTCACCCACGAGCGCGCAGTCGATGACGCGGACGGCGATGGTCATCAGGGTCCAGCACTTGGAGCAGATCTCGGCCGAGCTGAGGGCAGAGCGTGGCGGGTCGGGCTGCGCCCCCGTGCCCCCCGCACCCCCTTCCCGGCCCCCTGCTCCGGCTCCTGCCGTGAACGTACCCCCCCCACCACCACCCTTCCCCCCCAATCCCCGGGAACCTGCAGCACGTCCGGACGTCGTCGTAATCCGTCATGTCGATGTCAAAGACCAGCTCCTTCTCCTGCGGCTGGAAGGCCCCCAGGTGCACCGTGTTGTGCTGGTTGGGCTGCGGGACGGGACGGGACGGGACGGGACGGGACGGGTTCGGTGACCCTGCGAACCGGGGGGGGCTGCGTGTGCCCCCCTCCCCAGCCCGAGGGTCCGTGCCGCCGGCGGGGGTGGCCGGGTGGGAGCGGGAACTCACCCGGTGGGAGTAGACGGCGCCGATGTCGATCTTGTAGGGGTTGATCCTCTGCAGCTCCCGCTCCAGCTCCTGGGGGCTGCCGAAGGACTGGAACCGCACGTAGATGTCATCCCGCAGCGTGAAGGAGAATTCCCGCAGCTGGAAGTAGTTCTTCACCACTGCGGGGGGGGGGGGGGTGGGGGGGGGGGGTGGTGTTGGTGTCGGTGGGGGGGGGGGGGGGTCAGCCCCGACACCCACCCCCCCACCCCCCCAAGGGCCCGGCCCCCCCCCACCCCCCTGTTTCCCCCCGGCCCCCCCCACCCCCCTGTTTCCCCCCGACCCCCCCCCTCGCTGCACTCCTCAGCCCCCCCCCCCCATCACAGCCCCCCCCCCCCCCCCAGAACCCCCCTTTCCCCGCTCAGCGCATCCACCCGCCGCCCCCGGGACCCCCGACGTGCTCCGGGACCCGGTATCGCGGCACCCGACCGTTCCCCGTCGTCCCCCCCCCCCCCCCCCCAGCTCACCGCCGCCGTAGCCGAGCCAGCGGCCGTAGGGGCCGTGCGGGAAGAGCCGCCGGTAAAAGACCGGGAGCAGCTCGGGCAGCGCCGCCGGCTCGAACGGCGCCATGGCGGGAAGCGGCGGCGGCGGGAAGCGGCGGGTCCGGGCCCCCGGGGGCCGCCGGGAGCTGTAGTTCCGACCCCGGGGGGGGGTTTGGGGCGGGACGGGGAGGAGCCGGGACGGGGGTGGTCCGGGACGCCCGGGGAGGGGGAGGGGGGGGCGCAAAGCACCGGGGGGGGGGGGGGGGGGGTGTGTCCGGGGGTGTCCCGGGGTCCGGGGCGGGAGGAGGGGGGGGTGTCCCGGGATACATCGCAGGGTTGCGGGACCCCCCCCCCCGCCCCGAGCCCTTCCCACGCTCGGGATTAACGATTCCCCGACGGCTGCGACCGGACCCGGCGGAGCCTCGGGAGCGGAGCAGCGTCCGTAGCCCCGGGGCCCGGTTCCCGGCGGGCGGGAGGCGGCGGCACCGGGGCGGGGCGGGGACGCGGCCGCCCCCGCAGCCCGGTAACGCCGAGCGGTGCCTCCGGTGGTTGCGCCAGAGCCGCTCCCGGGCCCGCGTCCCGCTAATTAATCATTGACAGCGGCGCCGCCGGCGGGGCCAAGGTCCGGCCGCAGCCGCTCAATCGCCGCCGTCCCGGTGCCGGTGCCCGAGGATGTGGCTGTACCTGGCGGCGGTGCTGGCGGGGCTGTACCTGCTGCGGCGCTGGCACCGGGAGCGACAGACGGTGCCGGGGCTCCCGGAGAAGTACGTGCTGATCACGGGCTGCGACAGCGGCTTCGGCAACCTGCTGGCGCGGCAGCTGGAGGCCCGGGGGCTGCGGGTGCTGGCCGCCTGCCTGACCGAGGCCGGGGCCGCGCGCCTGCGGGCGGCCGCCTCGCCGCGGCTGCAGACCGTCCTGCTGGACGTCACCTCCAGCCAGAGCGTCGCCGCCGCCGCCGCCTGGGTCCGGGAGCGAGTGGGCGACCGAGGTAGGACGGGGCGGACGCCCCCATCGTCGCCCCCGGCACGGCCCCGCCAGCCCTCCCGCCACCTCGCCGCCCTGCGCCGGTGCCGGAGCGGGCAGGGGAGCGATCCCGGATCACCCCGTCCCCTCTGCCAGGTCTCTGGGGGCTGGTGAACAACGCGGGGATCGCCATTCCCACCGCCCCCAACGAGTGGCTGACCAAGGATGACTTTGTCAAAGTGCTGGACGTCAACCTGGTGGGGCTCATCGAGGTGACGCTGAGCCTCCTGCCCCTCATACGGCGGGCGCGGGGCCGGGTGGTCAACGTGGCCAGCGTGATGGGCCGCGTCTCCTTTTTCGGCGGGGGGTACTGCATCTCCAAGTTTGGCGTGGAGGCCTTCTCCGACAGCCTCCGGTAAGTCCAGCACGGCAGACACCGTCCCCGGTTTCCCAGTTTGCTTTTCCAGGCTGCGGCCGGCGGAGCCTCCCTCTCTCAAACGCCTTCCTCCTGCATCCGCCAGCGAGCCGGGGCAGGGTTTGGTTCGGTTTAGCTGCTGCCGAAGCGCGAGAGGAGGGGCTGCGGGGATATTTAGCGGGTGGACCAGATGTCGGGACACCTCGTGCGGCAGCTGTGGGACTTGGGTCCCACGGGAGCCATCCCCTGCCCCGGGGGGACCCTCGCCTGTTGCTGGCAGCCTCTGGCTCCGCTTCCAGCCAAGCTCGCGAGAGGCAGCGCGGGGTGCGGGAAGGCGAACGACTTTGGCAGAGCTTTGATTTCCTTGCCCTGCCCCGGCGCTGAGCCTCCCCCATCGGACCTCGTCCTCGTACCGCATCCCGCGGGCAACGGCCCCGCGGTCCTGGGGTTTGCGTTGGCCCCGTCCCAGCTGGACGCAGCGGGTGTTTGCTCACCTGCCGCCTCGGAGGCGTCCCGGGGCTGGCGTGGGGTGCCAGGCTGCCGACGGACCCCCGGCGTGAGGCTGTTGGGCATCCCACGCCGGGGCCGGTGCCCAAACGGGAGCCGGTGCCCAAACGGGAGCCGGTGCCCACGTGTCACGGATGCAGTCGGGCGCTGCTCCCGTGTCGCCACGGGGCTCGATCCCTTCCAGGCTTGAGATGCGCGACTTCGGGGTGAAGGTCAGCGTGATCGAGCCCGGCTACTTCAAGACGCTGATCACCAGCGCGGAGAACGTGGAGAAAAATTTTCTTTCCATCTGGGAGAAGCTCCCGGCGGAAACCAAAGCGAGTTACGGGCAGAATTACTTGAATGAGTGTAAGTATCTCCCCTAAGCGTTAAGCGATGCCGTTTCTCTCCTGACGCGAGGCACGTCCCCGGGCCCACGGGGCGTCCCGCTGCCCCGGCACCCCACCGAGCCGTTCGGCTCGAGGCTCTCAGCCCGGCAGCCTGACCCCGGTGCTTTCTGTCCCCGCAGTTTTGGTATCGCTCAGGAAGATGCAGAAGCGATGCAACCCCGACCTGAGGCTGGTCACGGACTGCATGGAGCACGCGCTGACCAGCCGCCACCCCCGCACCCGCTACTCGGCGGGCTGGGACGCCAAACTGCTCTACATCCCCCTCAGCTACCTGCCCTCGGCCCTCACCGACCTGGTGTACTCCTGGTCCTACCCCAAACCTGCCCAGAAAGCCTGAGACGGGGCCGCGGCGCGGGCAGGGGGACGTGGCGCGGGCAGCCGATGGCGGCAGCAGGTAGGGCCCGGCACCGCAAGGTGGGATCCGACGTCGCCGCAGCTGAGACCGGGCCAAGAGATCCCTGAATTTCTAACTCAAGGCGGGTCTCCGCGCCCGCCGCCCTCTGCTCGCGGACCGCTTTGATTCTCAATAAAGACAAATCCTGCTCCCCCCGGCACGGCAGGGCTCGATTTCAGCTTCGGCCGGGGCTGCGGCGCCGAGGCCGCGTCCCCGCTCCCCTCGACGGCCCCGGGCTGTGCCGCGGGAGCTCCGGGGTCTCCGGCCATTCCCCTGAGCACCTGCTCCCTGCAGGGTCCAGCCCCTGCCGGGCTGCGAGAGCCGCGCTCGGCCGAGCCGGCGCTCCAAGGAGGTAACACAGGGATAAAAACCAGACTCGTACAAACCTGGGCAGGTTTCCCCCTGGGCACAGGGTTGAGCAGCTTCTGCTCGGGTCTTCCTCCTCCTCTTCCTCCTCCTCGGTGCCCCACGGGCATCCCGGGCGGTGCCTGCGCCTGTGCGCGGCTCTGCAGACCCACGGGCCCGGTCAGCGGAGGCTGCCCAGCTCCAGCAGAGCGTGCCCGGGCACCGCCACGGCTGGAGACACCCCTTTGCCCGTGTCCGGGCTCGCCCCAGCGTGGGACGAGCAGAGCCGGTGCGAGAGGAGGAGCCCAGGGCCAGGAGATGCCGATGGTGCCTGGAGAGTTCAGCCAAATCCGGCTCCGTGGGGCGGCTGGATCCACCCCGCCCACGCAAACGGCCATTAAAGGCCACAGCAGAGCTCCAGGCACACGGATCTGCACGGGGCGAGGCCGGGAATTGCGATGGAGAGAGGGAAAACTTTTCACGTGGCGGTGCCGCAATCCTGCCTCTCCTCCAGCCTGTCCCGGATCAGCCCCCAGGGGCACGGGCTGGGCCGGTCCTGCGCACCGGGCACGATAAAAGGGGCACGGACGCGGAGGGCACAGAAGGCTGTCACCGAGCCGGTGCCCGAGGATGTGGCTGTACCTGGCGGCGGTGCTGGCGGGGCTGTACCTGCTGCGGCGCTGGCACCGGGAGCGGCAGACGGTGCCGGGGCTCCCGGAGAAGTACGTGCTGATCACGGGCTGCGACAGCGGCTTCGGCAACCTGCTGGCGCGGCAGCTGGAGGCCCGGGGGCTGCGGGTGCTGGCCGCCTGCCTGACCGAGGCCGGGGCCGCGCGCCTGCGGGCGGCCGCCTCGCCGCGGCTGCAGACCGTCCTGCTGGACGTCACCTCCAGCCAGAGCGTCGCCGCCGCCGCCGCCTGGGTCCGGGAGCGAGTGGGCGACCGAGGTAGGACGGGGCGGACGCCCCCATCGTCGCCCCCGGCACGGCCCCGCCAGCCCTCCCGCCACCTCGCCGCCCTGCGCCGGTGCCGGAGCGGGCAGGGGAGCGATCCCGGATCACCCCGTCCCCTCTGCCAGGTCTCTGGGGGCTGGTGAACAACGCGGGGATCGCCATTCCCACCGCCCCCAACGAGTGGCTGACCAAGGATGACTTTGTCAAAGTGCTGGACGTCAACCTGGTGGGGCTCATCGAGGTGACGCTGAGCCTCCTGCCCCTCATACGGCGGGCGCGGGGCCGGGTGGTCAACGTGGCCAGCGTGATGGGCCGCGTCTCCTTTTTCGGCGGGGGGTACTGCATCTCCAAGTTTGGCGTGGAGGCCTTCTCCGACAGCCTCCGGTAAGTCCAGCACGGCAGACACCGTCCCCGGTTTCCCAGTTTGCTTTTCCAGGCTGCGGCCGGCGGAGCCTCCCTCTCTCAAACGCCTTCCTCCTGCATCCGCCAGCGAGCCGGGGCAGGGTTTGGTTCGGTTTAGCTGCTGCCGAAGCGCGAGAGGAGGGGCTGCGGGGATATTTAGCGGGTGGACCAGATGTCGGGACACCTCGTGCGGCAGCTGTGGGACTTGGGTCCCACGGGAGCCATCCCCTGCCCCGGGGGGACCCTCGCCTGTTGCTGGCAGCCTCTGGCTCCGCTTCCAGCCAAGCTCGCGAGAGGCAGCGCGGGGTGCGGGAAGGCGAACGACTTTGGCAGAGCTTTGATTTCCTTGCCCTGCCCCGGCGCTGAGCCTCCCCCATCGGACCTCGTCCTCGTACCGCATCCCGCAGGCAACGGCCCCGCGGTCCTGGGGTTTGCGTTGGCCCCGTCCCAGCTGGACGCAGCGGGTGTTTGCTCACCTGCCGCCTCGGAGGCGTCCCGGGGCTGGCGTGGGGTGCCAGGCTGCCGACGGACCCCCGGCATGAGGCTGTTGGGCATCCCACGCCGGGGCCGGTGCCCAAACGGGAGCCGGTGCCCAAACTGGAGCCGGTGCCCACGTGTCACGGATGCACTCGGGCGCTGCTCCCGTGTCGCCACGGGGCTCGATCCCTTCCAGGCTTGAGATGCGCGACTTCGGGGTGAAGGTCAGCGTGATCGAGCCCGGCTCCTTCAAGACGCTGATCACCAGCGCGGAGAACGTGGAGAAAAATTTTCTTTCCATCTGGGAGAAGCTCCCGGCGGAAACCAAAGCGAGTTACGGGCAGAATTACTTGAATGAGTGTAAGTACCTCCCCTAAGCGTTAAGCGATGCCATTTCTCTCCTGACGCGAGGCACGTCCCCGGGCCCACGGGGCGTCCCGCTGCCCCGGCACCCCACCGAGCCGTTCGGCTCGAGGCTCTCAGCCCGGCAGCCTGACCCCGGTGCTTTGTGTCCCCGCAGTTTTGGTATCGCTCAGGAAGATGCAGAAGCGATGCAACCCCGACCTGAGGCTGGTCACGGACTGCATGGAGCACGCGCTGACCAGCCGCCACCCCCGCACCCGCTACTCGGCGGGCTGGGACGCCAAACTGCTCTACATCCCCCTCAGCTACCTGCCCTCGGCCCTCACCGACCTGGTGTACTCCTGGTCCTACCCCAAACCTGCCCAGAAAGCCTGAGACGGGGCCGCGGCGCGGGCAGGGGGCCGCGGCGCGGGCAGCCGATGGCGGCAGCAGGTAGGGCCCGGCACCGCAAGGTGGGATCCGACGTTGCCGCAGCTGAGACCGGGCCAAGAGATCCCTGAATTTCTAACTCAAGGCGGGTCTCTGCGCCCGCCGCCCTCTGCTCGCGGACCGCTTTGATTCTCAATAAAGACAAATCCTGCTCCCCCCGGCACGGCAGGGCTCGATTTCAGCTTCGGCCGGGGCTGCGGCGCCGAGGCCGCGTCCCCGCTCCCCTCGATGGCGCTGGGCTGTGCCGCGGGAGCTCCGGGGGTCTCCGGCCGTTCCCCTGAGCGCCTGCTCCCTGCAGGGTCCAGCCCCTGCCAGGCTGCGAGAGCCGCGCTCGGCCGAGCCGGCACTCCAAGGAGGTAACACAGGGATAAAAACCAGACCCGTACAAACCCGGGTAGGTTTCCCCCTGGGCACAGGGTTGAGCAGCTTCTGCTCGGGTCTTCCTCCTCCTCTTCCTCCTCCTCGGTGCCCCACGGGCATCCCGGGCGGTGCCTGCGCCTGTGCGCGGCTCTGCAGACCCACGGGCCCGGTCAGCGGAGGCTGCCCAGCTCCAGCAGAGCGTGCCCGGGCACCGCCACGGCTGGAGACACCCCTTTGCCCGTGTCCGGGCTCGCCCCAGCGTGGGACGAGCAGAGCCGGTGCGAGAGGAGGAGCCCAGGGCCAGGAGATGCCGATGGTGCCTGGAGAGTTCAGCCAAATCCGGCTCCGTGGGGCGGCTGGATCCAACCCGCCCACGCAAACGGCCATTAAAGGCCACAGCAGAGCTCCAGGCACACGGATCTGCACGGGGCGAGGCCGGGAATTGCGATGGAGAGAGGGAAAACTTTTCACGTGGCGGTGCCGCAATCCTGCCTCTCCTCCAGCCTGTCCCGGATCAGCCCCCAGGGGCACGGGCTGGGCCGGTCCTGCGCACCGGGCACGATAAAAGGGGCACGGACGCGGAGGGCACAGAAGGCTGTCACCGAGCCGGTGCCCGAGGATGTGGCTGTACCTGGCGGCGGTGCTGGCGGGGCTGTACCTGCTGCGGCGCTGGCACCGGGAGCGGCAGACGGTGCCGGGGCTCCCGGAGAAGTACGTGCTGATCACGGGCTGCGACAGCGGCTTTGGCAACCTGCTGGCGCGGCAGCTGGAGGCCCGGGGGCTGCGGGTGCTGGCCGCCTGCCTGACCGAGGCCGGGGCCGCGCGCCTGCGGGCGGCCGCCTCGCCGCGGCTGCAGACCGTCCTGCTGGACGTCACCTCCAGCCAGAGCGTCGCCGCCGCCGCCGCCTGGGTCCGGGAGCGAGTGGGCGACCGAGGTAGGACGGGGCGGACGCCCCCATCGTCGCCCCCGGCATGGCCCCGCCAGCCCTCCCGCCACCTCGCCGCCCTGCGCCGGTGCCGGAGCGGGCAGGGGAGCGATCCCGGATCACCCCGTCTCCTCTGCCAGGTCTCTGGGGGCTGGTGAACAACGCGGGGATCGCCATTCCCACCGCCCCCAACGAGTGGCTGACCAAGGATGACTTTGTCAAAGTGCTGGACGTCAACCTGGTGGGGCTCATCGAGGTGACGCTGAGCCTCCTGCCCCTCATACGGCGGGCGCGGGGCCGGGTGGTCAACGTGGCCAGCGTGATGGGCCGGCTCGCTTCCTTCGGGGGAGGCTACTGCATCTCCAAGTTTGGCGTGGAGGCCTTCTCCGACACCCTCCGGTACGGCGGTGGCGACCACCCGTGGTCCCTGGTGTTCCCCTGTGCCAGGGCTCGGCCGGCAGCCGGGCGCTGGCAGGCGCAGACGTGCCGGGCGGCTCTGCCCCGCTTTCCCCACGCAGGGTTTTACGCTGTACCCGGTTACATCCATCCCCGCGGCGCGGAGCGGCGGCGAGATGGGGCGGGGGGTTGTGAAATACCCCCCCCGGTCACCCACAGGTTGGGAAACGGGGGCCCGGCTGGAGCAGCCGTTGAGCAACCAGAGGAAGGGTTTCGAGAAAGGAGAAGGCTCCCCTGCACCCACCCTGGGGGCAACGGAGCGCCCGGGGGGGTGGGGGTGGGGGTGTCATGGACTCCCCCTCACCCCGTGCGGCTGATACCTGCCCCCACTCCAGGCGCGAGATGCGACCCTTCGGGGTGCGGGTCTCCATCATCGAACCCGGCGGCTTCCGGACGGCGATGACCGACCCCGTGACGCTGGTGAAGGGCTTCGAGCGCCTCTGGGAAGGGCTCCCGGCAGAGACCCGGGCAGCCTACGGCCGCCGTTACCTGGAGACCTGTGAGTACATCCCTGGTGCCCCCACTCCTCCCTGGTAGCCCCCCCACCGCCGCTGCCGGCGGTCCGGGCTGACCCCACTCTACCCACCCAGACGCCAAGAGCTCGGTGCTGCTGTACCGGCTGAGCAGCCCCCGTCTCTCCCCGGTCACCGGAGCCGCGCAGCACGCGTTGCTGGCCCGTTCCCCCCACAGCCGGTACGCGGCGGGCTGGGACGCCCGGTTCCTCTTCCTGCCCCTCAGCTACTGCCCGGCCTGGCTCAGCGACGCCGTTATCGGGCTCTTTCTGCCCGTCCCGACCCGGGGTACGCCCGCGCACCCCTGAGGATGAACGCACCGCCCCGGGGACGCGACCACGGGCCCCCGCCGGCTTCGGGCCTTTGTTAACACACTCAATAAAGCTGGTGCAAAGCAAGGGGCTGCCCGCGGGGACCCCCCCTGCCCTCCACTGCCCTCGCGGGGCTCTGGGGCTCCTGCTGAAGGGGTTTTCCCTTCGGGGACGCCGCTTTCTGCGGGGAACAACCATCGCTTTTGCTCTTCGCAAAGGTCCCGAAGCTGGTTGTGCCTCACCACAGCCCCGCTGGGACCCCCCCGCCGGGGCCCTGCCACGTCCCGGGCAAACACTTCCACCGCTGGGACAGCTGCGGGGCACCGGGCTTTCCTGGCGGCGGTGGCGGCCCTGGCACTGGGTCCCGCCGCTGCGCCGGCAGAGGAAAATCCCGAAGGGCAGAGTCTGGCACCCCCAGAGAAGGCGCCGGGGGTGGTGTGTGTGGGGGTGGTGGTGAGGAAACCCCGGGCTTGTTCTCGCCCCCTGGGAGAACCGCTCCTGCTGCCGTGCCAGCAAAGAAAAATCCCGAACGGCCGGGGCTGTCGTCGCTGGCGAAGGCGCAAGGAGGGACGACCCGGGCTTGTTCTCACCCCCCTACACCCCCCCCGGGGGAAAAGCTGCTGCTGCCGCCGCAGCCCCGGGCTTTCCTGGGCCCCCGCCACCTACAACACCCAAAGGCCGGGCCTGGTCCCTCCGGCCAAGGCGCTGGAGCAGCAACCCGGGCCTGTTCTCACCCCCCACCCCGGGGTGAACCGCTTCCACCAGCATCCCCCCCCCCTCCCCCGGGCTTTCCTGGCCGCATCAGCCCCGGCCTCGGGAGCTCCGAGCCCAGAGGAGCCCAGCAGCGGAACGGGCTCCTCAGCCCAGGCTGGGGCTCACCTACCCCGGGCCTTCCCTGCCCCCCGCCCTTCCCACAATCCCCCGGGAAAGGGGCAGCACCCTCCCCCCCGAGAAGCCATAAAGCAGCTGCGGCGGGCCCCGCCTTCCTCCTCACCGGCTCCGAGCTCCCGGTCGCCCCTCGCCTCCGCTGGGCCTCAGCTCTCAAGTTCCGCGGCTGGGGGGGGGGGGCTGTTGCCGCGGAGAAGAGATTTCCCGCCGGGGTCGCTTTATTTTCGTGACCTTCGGATATATGGTGGGGGGTGTGTGTGTGTGTGGGGGGGGGGGGGGATGCGTTCGTTGTTAACCGTTTTCCGCGGCTTTCGGAGAGCACCGGGAGCCGGTGGCTTCTAGAAGACAGGAGCCTTTCCCGGAGGACTGAAGTGCCATAGAGACGCACTTCGGAGGACTGAGGGGGCACTTCCGGTGTGCGCGGAGGACTGAGTTGCCATGGGGACGCAGCTCGGAGGGCTGAGGGGGCACTTCCGGTGTGCTGGAGTACTAAAGCGTCAGCCTCGGGGGACTGAGGGGGCGCTTCCGGTGCCGCGGAGGACTGAAGTGCCATAGAGACGCACTTCGGAGGACTGAGGGGGCACTTCCGGTGTCGCGGAGGGGCTCCCTTAGCTCAGCTTCCGTCCCGTCCCTGCGTCTGAGGGAATTCCGCTACTCTCTTCCGGGCTATTTTATTTATTTTTTTTTAAGATGCTGAGCTCTAATTGGGGATTTTTCGTTTCGTTTTGTCTTCCAGGCGCCTCGTCGGACGCGGCTCGTGCTGCTCCAGCGATGCCCCAGCCCGGCTTTGCAGCCGGTAGCGGAGCCCCCCCACACACACCCCGGGAGGGGAAGGGGCCAGCCCCGGGTCTGGGCGTTTTGGGCCTTTTTTTTTTTTTTTTAGCGTGAATTAAAAAAAAAAAGAAGTTGGGGGGGTGATAATGTCATTTAGGTCATCGCGACGTCACCAAGGCGGGGGCGACGGGGGAGCAGGTGAGTGGGGAATGGGGGGGTGTGTGTGTGTGTTATGTGGGGTTCCCCCCCCCGCAAAGAGGTGGGTGACGACCCCAAAAATGTCTGAACACTTTTGCGATGCGTTTAAAAAAAAAAAAAAAAGTTAAAATCTGTAAGGGAGGCGTTGAAATAGGGAACAGTCTCTCACTTCTTTTATATAAATGTTGAGAAATAATATCCATTTCTGTACGTAAAATGAGCTTAAAACCTCTATCGCTAAGGATTCCGGGGTTCCCTGGGATCTAAAAAGATCTTAGAATAGAAAAATATTTATGAAAAGATATTCGCGTCAAAATAGCTGTGTAAGCAGACAGTCTAAATAGCTATTTTTATATCATAAGCGTTAATAAATCGAAGCAGATCTAAGGCTAAACAGATTTTTCTCGATAAGTGGAAACAGAGAATATAAATTCCCTAAAAAATAATGTGTGTGTGTGTAAATAGATACCGAAGTGTAAATGTATGTGGATTTCTGCAGCCAGAAAGGAAATAATAAATAAAATTTCATGCTCAGAAGCCCAAATTGCCAATTTTGAGGTTGTGGAGGAGGTTCTGTCCCCACCTGCTTCCCCGCGGCACTGGCCCTGGTGCCCCGCGCGGAGCGATGCAGCGTCCCTGGGGCTTGTTTTTGGGGGGAAAACCCCCTGTTGGGCAGGTTTTTGGGTGCGGAGGCACCGCCGGGGCTGGGAGTGCGGGCGGGGCCGGGAGCCCCACCCCCCCGGGAAGTGGTTCCGGTCCCCGGTTGGACTAAAGTGGGCTGAGACCGGTCACCGTTCATCACACTAATGAGCCGCCAGAGTGGGGTAATTAAGGGGGTGCTGCCCCCCCCCCCCGTGGCCGGTCCGGGATGCTCCGTGGGGATGGATGCTCCGAGATCCTCCCCCTGGAAGGGGGAAGCGGGTGTAATGGGGTTCCTGGGGGGGGGTGTCTCCCAGTGGGATATGGGGGGTCCGAGGGGGTGGGGGACTCCAGGGGGTCCCGGAGGGTCCTGGGGGTCCTGGAGGGGCCGTGAAGGGAATGTCAGGGTTCCCACAAGGCTCCAGAGAGTCCTGGGGGAACACGGGGGCTCCCACATGTCCCCTGTAGGGGTCACACCCGTTCCTTGTAGCAATCACACCCCCATAGGCATCACACGCCCCCTATAGGGGTCACATATGTCCCCTATAGCAGCCACACACATAACCTATAGGGAGCACACATTCCCTGTGGGCACCACGCGTCCCCTGTAGGCGTCACACGTCCCCTATAGGGATCTCACACGTCCCCTATAGCCATCATGTCCCCTATAGGGATCTCACATGTCTCCTATAGGGATCTCTCACATCCCCTATAGCCATTACATCCCCTATAGGGGCCATATCTGACCCCTATAGGGATCACACCTGTCCCCTATAGCCATCACATCCCCCACAGGGATCACACCTGTCCCCTATAGGTGTCACACGTCCCCTGTAGGGATCACGCATGTCCCCTATAGCCATCACACACGTTCCCCTATAGCTATCACATCTCCCACAGGGATCACACATGTCCCCTATAGCGATCGTGTACCCCATGGGTATCACACACATCCCCTATAGGGATCACACCTGTCCCCTATAGCCATCGCGTCCCCCAAAGGGATCACACATGTCTCCTATAGGGATCTCACAAATCCCCTATAGCCATTACATCCCCTATAGGGGCCACATCTGACCCCTATAGGGATCACACCTGTCCCCTATAGGTGCCACACGTCCCCTGTAGGGATCACGCATGTCCCCTATAGCCATCACATCCCCCATAGCCATCACACACATTCCCCTATAGCTATCACATCTCCCACAGGGATCACACACGTCCCCTATAGCGATCGTGTACCCCATGGGTATCACACGCGTCCCCTATAGGGATCACACACGTCCCCTATAGCCATCGCGTCCCCCATAGGGATCACTCATGTCCCCTATAGGCATTGTGTCCTCCATAGGGATCACACACGTCCCCTATAGGCATCGCGTCCCCCATAGGGATCACACATATGCCCTATAGGGATCACACACGTCCCCTATAGGCATCGCGTCCCCTACAGGGATCACACCCGTCCGCGATGTGGGGCTCGGAGCGCGTCGGGAGCCCGTCCCCAGGCGACTTCCGGCAGGCGACTTCCGGCTTCCGGCGGCTGGCTTCCGGCTTCCGGCGCCGCGACGGGGCCGGGCGGGCGGAAGCGGCGGCCATGGCGGCGGCAGCGGGGACGGGGACCGGACCAGGGACCGGGCCCGGTCTGGCGGCACCGCGTACCAAGACGAAGAAGAAGCAGAAGCGGTTCGTGCCGCAGCGGGTGAAGGTGCCGCGGGCCGCCGACCCGCTCCTGGCCGTGCTGGCCTGGGGGGTCAACCACCAGGTGAGGGACCGGGAACCGGGAGCGGCCCTCACAGGCCGCGTTCCCCGCGTGGGCTTCCCCCCGCCTGAGGGACACCCGGGGCCCGTGAACGCACCCCCCCCCGCTCCGTGGGGTTCCCCCAACCGTCGGGGAGGGGGGGAGGTTCACGGGCCCCGGTTGTCGCCGTTGTACCGGGTGGGTGACTTCGGTGGGGGGGGGGGGTGTGTGTCCGTCCCTCCGCAGATCAACGAGCTGAGCCAGGTCCCCCTCCCCGTCATGCTGCTGCCCGACGACTTCAAAGCCAGCTCCAAAATCAAGGTCAACAACCACCTCTTCAACCGGTGAGGGGTGGGGGGGACGCACACACGCACACGAGTCGGGGGGGGGGGTCCCACGCCGGGAATTGGAGGGGGGGGGGGGGGGAGAGGCCCGAAATCTCACGTTTCCCCCCCAAAAATCCTCAGGGAGAACCTGCCCAGCCACTTCAAGTTCAAGGAATACTGTCCCCAAGTCTTCCGCAACCTCCGCGAGCGCTTCGGCATCGACGACCAGGACTATCAGGTGGGGGTGACGCCTCAAAGGGGGGCGGGGGTCCGTGCGTGACCCACTTCGGGGGACCCCCCCCAATTTTATGTGGTTTGTTTCTTTTTCACCCCAAAGGTGTCGCTGACGCGGAGCCCCCCGCACTGGGAAGGCAGCGACCGGAGCTTCCTCCTCTCCTACGACCGCACCTTGGTGGTGAAGGAGCTGTCGAGTGAGGACGTGGCCGACGTCCACGGGCTCCTGTCCCACTACCACCAGGTACGGCGAGGTTTAGGGGGTCTGGGGAGGGGGACGGGGTTCGCCGTCTGTCCCCGCGTGTCACCGCGTGTCCTCTGTGTCCCCAGTACGTGGTGCAGTGTCACGGCAGCACGCTGCTGCCGCGCTTCCTGGGGATGTACCGGGTGAGCGTGGAGAGCGAGGAGACCTACCTGCTCGTCATGAGGAACATGTTCAGCCACCGCCTCCCCGTCCACCGCAAATACGACCTGAAGGTGACAGGGGGGGGCCCTCCTGACCCCCCACCCCTGCCCCAGAGGGCCCGGACCCCCACCCCCCCACCCCCCACCATGGCCTCGCCTCACATCTGCCTCCCCCCTCCCTGCAGGGCTCGCTCGTGTCCCGAGAGGCCAGTGACAAGGAGAAGGTACCGGGGTTGGGGGTGCTGTGACATCCCCCCAGGCTTGAGCGGGGGGGTCTCGTTACCCCCACCCCCCCAATAATGACAGCTCAGTGAGGGCACTGGTGTGCACTGGGAGGAAGCGGGTTGCACTGGGTAGTGCTGTGGGCACCGGGTTGCACTGGGAGGCGCTGGGTGGTGCTGGGGGCGCTGGTTTGCACTGGGAGGTACTGGGTCGGACTGGGAGGAGCTGGGGGCACTGGGTTGCACTGGGAGGAGGTGGCTCGTACTGGGCAGTGCTGGGGGCACTGGTTTGCACTGAGGGGCACTGGGAGGTACTGGGTTGGACTGAGAGGAGCTGGGTTGCACTGGGGGGCACTGGTTTGCACTGGGGGGCACTGAGTTGGACTGGGAGGAACTGGGTTGCTTTGGGAGGTACTGGGTTTGACTGGGAGGAGCTGGGGGCACTGGGTTGCACTGGGAGGAGGTGGCTCGTACTGGGCAGTGCTGGGGGCACTGGTTTGCACTGGGAGGAGCTGGGTTGGACTGGGCAGCGCTGGGGGCACTGGTTTACACTGGGAGGAGCTGGGTTGCACTGGGTAGTGCTGTGGGCACCGGGTTGCACTGGGAGGCGCTGGGTGGTGCTGGGGGAGCTGGTTTGCACTGGGAGGTACTGGGTCGGACTGGGAGGAGCTGGGGGCACTGGGTTGCACTGGGAGGAGGTGGCTCGTACTGGGCAGTGCTGGGGGCACTGGTTTGCACTGGGAGGTACTGGGTCAGACTGGGAGGAGCTGGGGGCACTGGTTTGCACTGGGAGGAGCTGGGTTGTACTGGGCAGCGCTGGGGGCACTGGTTTGCACTGAGGGGCACTGGGAGGTACTGGGTTGGACTGGGAGGTACTGGGTTGGACTGAGAGGAGCTGGGAGGAGCTGGGCAGCGCTGGGGGCACTGGTTTGCACTGGGGGGCACTGAGTTGGACTGGGAGGAACTGGGTTGCTTTGGGAGGTACTGGGTTGGATTGGGAGGAGCTGGGGGCACTGGTTTGCACTGGGAGGAGCTGGGTTGTACTGGGCAGCGCTGG
The DNA here is from genome assembly GCF_963924245.1 of Chroicocephalus ridibundus. NCBI lineage: Eukaryota > Metazoa > Chordata > Aves > Charadriiformes > Laridae > Chroicocephalus > Chroicocephalus ridibundus. The sequence goes on from NC_086307.1 coordinate 3,523,159, forward strand.
GGGCACTGGTTTGCACTGAGGGGCACTGGGAGGTACTGGGTTGGACTGGGAGGTACTGGGTTGCACTGGGAGGAGGTGGCTCGTACTGGGCAGTGCTGGGGGCACTGGTTTGCACTGGGAGGAGCTGGGTTGGACTGGGCAGTGCTGGGGGCACTGGTTTACACTGGGAGGAGCTGGGTTGCACTGGGTAGTGCTGTGGGCACCGGGTTGCACTGGGAGGCGCTGGGTGGTGCTGGGAGCGCTGGTTTGCACTGGGAGGTACTGGGTCGGACTGGGAGGAGCTGGGGGCACTGGGTTGCACTGGGAGGAGGTGGCTCGTACTGGGCAGTGCTGGGGGCACTGGTTTGCACTGAGGGGCACTGGGAGGTACTGGGTTGGACTGGGAGGTACTGGGTTGGACTGAGAGGAGCTGGGAGGAGCTGGGTTGTGCTGGGGGCACTGGTTTGCACTGGGGGGCACTGAGTTGGACTGGGAGGAACTGGGTTGCTTTGGGAGGTACTGAGTTGGACTGGGAGGAGCTGGGGGCACTGGTTTGCACTGGGAGGAGCTGGGTTGTACTGGGCAGCGCTGGGGGCGCTGGTTTGCACTGGGAGGAGCTGGGTTGGACTGGGCAGCGCTGGGGGCGCTGGTTTGCACTGGGAGGAGCTGGGTTGGACTGGGCAGCGCTGGGGGCGCTGGTTTGCACTGGGAGGAGCTGGGTTGGACTGGGCAGCGCTGGGGGCGCTGGTTTGCACTGGGAGGAGCTGGGTTGGACTGGGCAGCGCTGGGGGCACTGGTTTGCACTGGGAGGCGCTGGGTGGTGGTGGGAGCGCTGGTTTGCACTGGGAGGTACTGGGTCGGACTGGGAGGAGCTGGGGGCACTGGGTTGCACTGGGAGGAGGTGGCTCGTACTGGGCAGTGCTGGGGGCACTGGTTTGCACTGAGGGGCACTGGGAGGTACTGGGTTGGACTGGGAGGTACTGGGTTGGACTGGGAGGTACTGGGTTGGACTGAGAGGAGCTGGGAGGAGCTGGGTTGTACTGGGGGCACTGGTTTGCACTGGGGGCCACTGAGTTGGACTGGGAGGAACTGGGTTGCTTTGGGAGGTACTGGGTTGGACTGGGAGGAGCTGGGGGCACTGGGTTGCACTGGGAGGAGGTGGCTCGTACTGGGCAGTGCTGGGGGCACTGGTTTGCACTGGGAGGAGCTGGGTTGGACTGGGCAGCGCTGGGGGCGCTGGTTTGCACTGGGAGGAGCTGGGTTGGACTGGGCAGTGCTGGGGGCACTGGGTTGCACTGGGGGGCACTGGGAGGAGCTGGGGGCACTGGGAGGAGCTGGGGGCACTGGGTTGCACTGGTGCAGACCCACGCCGGTTGCCCACCGTGGGCATGGCCATGCTGGGGGTGGGGGGGGCTGATCCCTGGGCCTCCCTGGCTGCCCCTCCCTGAGTTGGAGGGTTTGGGGGGGCTGCCCCACATGTACCCCCCCCACCCCTTCCAGGGCAAGGACCTGCCCACCCTGAAGGACATGGACTTCCTGAACAAGAACGAGAAGGTTTACGTGGGGGAGGAGGACCAGAAGGACTTCATGGAGAAGCTCAAGAGGGACGTGGAGGTGGGGGAGTCGGGGGGGGGGGCTGCACCCCCCGCCCCGGGCCATCTCTGTGGGTGCCCCCCACCCCAAGTGACCCCCTGGTTGGGTGGCCCCCCGAGTCATCTCCTGGTTGCCCCCACCCCAGGTGAACCCTTGGTTGGGTTGGCTCTACCCCAAGAGACCCCTTGGTTGGGTGCCCCCCACCCCAAGTGACCCCCTGATGGCCCCCACCCAAGGTGACCCCTTGATTGGTTAACCCCCACCCCCCACCCCCCCAGGTGACCCGTTGGTGTCCCCCCACCCCAAATGAACCCCTAGTTGGGTTGACCCTACCCCAGGTGACCCCTTGGTTGGGTGCCCTCCACCCCAAGTGACCCCTTGATTGGTTAACCCCCCCGCCCCAGGTGACCCGTTGGTGTCCCCCCACCCCAAAGGAACCCCTGGTTGGGTTGACCCCCCCCCAGGAGACCCCTTGGCTGGGTTGACCCTACCCCGGGTGACCCCTTGGTTGGGTGCCCTCCACCCCAAGTGAACCCCTGGTTGGGTGCCCCCCAGCCCAAGTCACCTCCTGGTGGCCCCCCCACCCCGAGAGACCCCTTGGCTGGGTTGACTCTACACCAGGTGACCCCTTGGTTGGGTGCCCTCCACCCCAAGTGACCCCTTGATTGGTTAACCCCCCCGCCCCAGGTGACCCGTTGGTGTCCCCCCACCCCAAAGGAAGCCCTGGTTGGGTTGACCCCCCCCCAGGAGACCCCTTGGCTGGGTTGACCCTACCCCGGGTGACCCCTTGGTTGGGTGCCCCCCACCCCAAGTGAACCCCTGGTTGGGTGCCCCCCAGCCCAAGTCACCTCCTGGTGGCCCCCCCACCCCGAGAGACCCCTGGGCTGGGTTGACCCTACGCCAGGTGACCCCTTGGTGTCCCCCCACCCCAAGTGACCTCCTGGTTCCCCCCCCCCCCCCCCCAGTTCCTGGTGCAGCTGAAGATCATGGACTACAGCCTGCTGCTGGGGATCCACGAGGTGGGGCGGGCGGAGCAGGAGGAGGAGGAGGAGGTGGAGGAAGAAGAAGGGGGGGGCGATGAGGGGGGGGCCGCGGTGGGGGTGGGCTCCTACGGGACCTCCCCCGAGGGCATCGGCAGCTACCTCAACTCCCACCGCCCCCTCGGCCCCGGCGACTTCGACCCCTACGTCGACGTCTACGCCCTCCGCGGCACCGAAGGTGAGTGGGGTGATTTGGGGGGGGGGGGTGTGGGGGGCACACCCCAGACCTAACTTGTCCCCCCCCCCCCACTCCAAGCCGCCCCCCGGCGCGAGGTCTATTTCATGGGGCTGATCGACGTCCTCACCCAGTACGACGCCCGCAAGAAGGCGGCGCACGCGGCCAAGACCGTCAAGCACGGGGTAAGGGGGGGCACCCCAAAATGGGGGGGGGGGGGGGCTGGCAGGTGGCGCCCCCCCCCCACCTTTAATTTGTGGGGGCGATTGGCAGGGTGCTCTCCTCCCCCCCCCCCCTTATTTTTGGGAGGAGTGGGGTGGTTGGAGCCCTGTTGGGGTGGAAGAAGGAAGGGATGGGGGGGGGCTGTTTTATTGGGGGGGGGCTGTTTTATTGGGGGGGGGCTGTTTTAGTGGGGGGGGCTGTTTTAGTGGGGGGGGCTGTTTTAGTGGGGGGGGCTGTTCTATAGGGACACACACACACGCAGCGGGGGGGGAGCTTGTCCCTGGCAAGGTTTGGGGGGGGCAGTCTTGTTGGGGGAAAGGGGGGGTGTTGGGGGTCCTGGGGGGTGTGGGTGGTGCTGGGGGGGGGGGGCTGGCGGTGCTGGGGGGGTCCGAGGGGGGGTTGTCTGACCCTACGCCCCCCCGCCCCCCCAGGCAGGAGCGGAGATCTCCACAGTGCATCCCGAGCAATACGCCAAGCGCTTCCTCGACTTCATCACCAACATCTTCGCCTAGGGAGGGGGGAGGCCCCCCCCGGACCAAGAATACCCCCCCCCCGGGGTATGCTGCGCCCCCCCTGGGGTGTGCTGCCCCCCCCCGCCCCCGGCATGCACAGCCACCCCTTACCTCCCCCCCCCCAGCAGCTCCCCCCACCCCAGCAGGGGGCTTTGCTACTCAAGTGCCTTAACTTTATTTGAGGGGGGGGCATCGGGGGGGTGGTTTGGGGCTTCTCCCCCCCCCCCCCAACTACAGGGGGACCTGGGACCTTTCTGCCCCCCCCCCGCTCCCCCCCCAAATGTTGGGGGGGGAATCAAACACTACTTGCTCCAGGGTGAGGGCCCCCCCCCTGAGGAGAAGGGTGCAACCCTGCCCCCCCCTTTTGAGCCAGGCCGGGGGGGGGGGGGGGGGGTCATTTCTTGCCCCCCCCCTCAATATGTGGGACCCGAGGGGGGCACCAGAGCCCTCCCCTCTTTTACTACAGCCCCCAGGGGTGACCCCAGTTCCCATGGGGGGGACCCCAGCCCTGTATGACCCCCGACAGGGCGGGGGGGGCAGGGCCCTGGGGGGGTGAGACAGCCCCCCCCCCCCCCCCATACAAGGGGGTGTCCCCCTCCCGTGACCAGCGGGGCCCCCCCACAAGGGCAGGGGGGCCCCCCCATCTTCTTCCCCCCCCTCCACTGTGTACTGAGAAATAAATTATTGAACCGGACCCGGCTCTGCCCCATTAGCGGGGACCCCCCCGGACCGCCCCCCCCCCGGAACCTTTCCGCCTCCTCCGCGTTACCGGGGACGCCCCCGGAACCCCTCGGCGCGTGCACCGTTCTTCTTGGCTCCGCCCCCTTTCCCATATGACCCCGCCCCTTTACCCTGTGACCCCGCCCACTTCCAGATGGCCCAGCCCCGCTCCCCAAGCCCCACCCTCCCCGTCCTCCCGCGCCGTTGCCATAGCGACGCTCTCCGCGCTCCTTCCCCTCCCGCCGTGGGCTCGCGCCGTTGCCATGGTCCCCCGCCCCGTTGCCATGGCGGCCCCGCCCCGCGCGGTCACGTGACGCGCGGCAGCTCCGGGCAAGCTCCGTTCCCCCCCCCGCCGCCGTCGCCGCCACCGCCGCCGCCCCGGTCCGGCCGCGCCGCCCCCGCCCCCGCCATGCTGCGGCCGCCCGGCGATGGTGGGTCCAGGGAGGGGGGGGGAGGTGTGCGTGAAGGTCCGTGGGGGGAGTTGGGGGGGAAGCGGGGGGCGCGGGCCCCCTCCCTGCCCCGTTACCGGCACCGCCGGGCCCGGCCTGCACCGGCCTCCTCGGCCCGGCCTCTACCGAGCGGCCCATCCAGGACCCCGGTAACGGGGCTCTCCCCGTCCCGGGCCTGGCCGTTGTCCCCATCCGGAGACATTCCCCCCCCCGGGCCTGGACCGATCCCCCCGGGCCCAAATCTTCCCCCCCCAGGCCCAAACCTGCCCCCCTGTGTCCCCCCCCCGGGCCCCAGTCTGCCCCCCCAGGTGTCCCCGGGCCTGCCCGGCCCCCCCGGGCCCCATCCTGCCCCCCCCAGACGTTCCCGGGCCTGTCCGGACCCCCCGGGCCCGATCCTGCCCCCCCAGATGTCCCCAAGCCTGTCCGGACCCCCCCGGGCTCCAACCTGCCCCCCCCCCCCCCCGCCCATCCTGCACGGAGCCCCCCGTGAAGCTCTTGGGGGGGGGTGGGGGAGGGCGTGTGACCCCCTACCGGGGGGGGGGCAGCATCTGCTCTGACGCTCCCTGCCCCCCCCTCACCCCCGTCCCCAGCAGTGGGGACCCCCCCCCCCCCCCCCCCCCCCATCTAGGGTTGGGTAAACAACCTGCCCCCCCCCCCTCCCCCCCCCAATCCCGGGGTGCTGAAGGGGTTTGGGGGGGCGCCGAGGAGCTTGTAAACCCCCCCCCCCCAAAATTCTCCTGGGGGGGGGGGACGCACACACTGGGCCTGTTTGTTATTGTAGGGTCTCCTGGGGACATGGCGGGGGTTACGCTGCCATCATTATTGTAAGGTCTCCCAGGGGGGGTCGGGATCCTTTTGGGGGGGGTGTCAGGTCTGTTTTGGGGGGGGCTGCCCCCCCCCCCCCCCCTCCCGCCGCCTCGGGTGACTCCCCCTGTGTGTGTGTCGTCCCCGTCCCCCCCCCAGCCTGTGGCTTGTGGCTCCGCTGATCCGCTGGCACCTCCGGCTCCTGCTGTCCCCCATGGGCTCACCAGGTGGGTGACACCCCCCCGGCCCCCCCCCCCCCGGGCCTGGGGACCCCCCCCAGGGGAATGGGGACCCGCCCTGGGGTCCTCCCACTCCTGGCTTCTCCCCCTGGGGGAGGGCGGGGGGGCAGGGGGGTAATTAAGGGGTGCCCCAAACCTGGCTGTGACCCCCCCCGGGAGTCACAGGGCTGTGACCCCCCCTTGGGGGGGCGACTAATCCTTGAGGTGCCACCTTGGGGTGGGCAAACGTCCCCTCCCCGTGTCCCACTAAGGGGGGGGGGGGCTTAGGAAGGGGGTGCCCCCCCAACCTCGCCGTGGGTTGCAGGGCTGTGAGCCCCCCCCACCTTCAGCTCAGTTTTTGAGCCGGGGGGGGGACACAGAGGTTGAATCCTTGAGGTGCCACCTTGGCGTGGGCAAATGTCCCTTCCATGTGTCCCACTAAGGGGGAGGGGGGTCTGGAGAAGGGGGTGCCCCCTCCAACCTCGCCGTGGGTCGCAGGGCTGTGACCCCCCCTCAGGTCTCTCAATTTTTGAGCCGGGGTGGGGGGGGGGGGGCGGGGACAGTGGGGGGGACACGGGTTGAATCCTGGAGGTGCCGCTTTGGGGTGGGCAAATGTCCCCTCCCCGTGTGCCACCAAGGTTGGGGGGGACACCCCTTTCCCCAGCCCCCCCCCCCAACCCTGCCGTGGGTCGCAGGGCTGTGACCCCCCCTCAGCTCTCTCGATTTTTGAGCCTGGGGGGAGGGACCACACACGGCGGGGGGGGGGGGGGAAACACAGGTTGAATCCTCCAGGTGCCACCTTGGGGTGGGCAAAGTTCCCCTTCCCGTGTCCCCCCAGGGGTGGGGTGGGGACACCCTTAGGTGCCCCCGCCATCAGTCTCTGACCCCTGGGGGGTGCCCCCCCCCCCCCCCCCCCTCCGGCAGTGTCCTTTGTCCTCTCCAGGATGGCGGCCTGCGGGGGGGCCGCTAAGAACAAAGTGACGGTTTCCAAACGGGTCTGGGACTTCTTGACCAAGGAGAGCCCGGCCAAGCTGGCCCGCCTGAAGGAGGAGACCAAGGTCAGCATCATGGTGGACGGCGAAACCTCCGACATCTACGTCCTGCAGCTCTGCGTGCCCCCCCCCGGCCCCCCCGGGGGGCTCTGCCCGGCCCGCAAAGCCCTCAAAGCTTTATTGAAAGAAACGGAAAAAGAATTAAAGAAGAAAAACCAACGGCACGGCGAGCTGGTGGGCTGCGTGGCCGTCCTGGAGCCCGGCGGACCCGCTTTGGGGGGCCGGGGGCCAGCGGGGGGCCGCGGCGGCGGGGGGGGTTCGGGAGCGATGGCGGGTTCTTCCCGGGATGAAGAACCCGAGCGGCAATGTCCCATCTGCCTGGGGGAGATCCAGAAGATGAAAACCTTGGAGAAATGCCGGCATTCCTTCTGCGAGGACTGCATCACCCGGGCGCTGCAGGTGAAAACGGCCTGTCCCATGTGCGGCCGCTTCTACGGGCAACTGGTGGGCAACCAGCCCCCCAACGGCCGCATGCTGGTCACCCGCGACGCCGGCCTCCTCCTGCCCGGCTACGAGAAGTTCGGCACCATCATCATCCAGTACGTCTTCCCGCCCGGCGTCCAGGGGGTAAGATGGCACCGGCACCCTCTGGGCGCCCCCAAAACCCAATGGGTGTCCCCCCCCCAACCCGGTGGCCCCAATACCCTTGGGTGACCCCAAAACCCGATGGGTGGACCCCCAATCCAGTGGCCCCCGCACCCTTGGGTGACCCCAAGACTTGGTGGGTGTCACTGGTACCCCTTGGGTGTCCCCAAAACTCAATGGGTGTCCCCCTGACCCAACCCGATGGCCCCATCTCCCTTGGGTGACCCCAAAACCTGATGGGTGTCCCCCCGACCCAACCTGGTGGTTCCAGCACCCTTGGGTGACCCCAAAACCCGATGGGTGGACCCCCAATCCAGTGGCCCCAGCACCCTTGGGTGACCCCAAGACTTGGTGGGTGTCACTGGTACCCCTTGGGTGTCCCCAAAACCCAATGGGTGTCCCCCTGACCCAACCTGGTGGTTCCAGCACCCTTGGGTGACCCCAAAACCCGATGGGTGGACCCCCAATCCAGTGGCCCCAGCACCCTTGGGTGACCCCAAAACCTGATGGGTGTCCCCCCGACCCAACCTGGTGGTTCCAGCACCCTTGGGTGACCCCAAAACACGATGGGTGGACCCCCAATCCAGTGGCCCCAGCACCCTTGGGTGACCCCAAAACCTGATGGGTGTCCCCCCGACCCAACCCGGTGGCCCCAGCACCCTTGGGTGACCCCAAGACTTGGTGGGTGTCACTGGTACCCCTTGGGTGTCCCCAAAACTCAATGGGTGTCCCCCTGACCCAACCCGATGGCCCCATCGCCCTTGGGTGACCCCAAAACCTGATGGGTGTCCCCCCGACCCAACCTGGTGGTTCCAGCACCCTTGGGTGACCCCAAAACCCGATGGGTGGACCCCCAATCCAGTGGCCTCAGCACCCTTGGGTGACCCCAAAACCTGATGGGTGTCCCCCCGACCCAACCCGGTGGCCCCAGCACCCTTGGGTGACCCCAAGACTTGGTGGGTGTCACTGGTACCCCTTGGGTGTCCCCAAAACCCGATGGGTGTCCCCCTGACCCAACCCGATGGCCCCATCGCCCTTGGGTGACCCCAAAACCTGATGGGTGTCCCCCCGACCCAACCTGGTGGTTCCAGCACCCTTGGGTGACCCCAAAACCCGATGGGTGGACCCCCAATCCAGTGGCCCCAGCACCCTTGGGTGACCCCAAGACTTGATGGGTGTCACTGGTACCCCTTGGGTGTCCCCAAAACCCAATGGGTGTCCCCCTGACCCAACCTGGTGGTTCCAGCACCCTTGGGTGACCCCAAAACCCGATGGGTGGACCCCCAATCCAGTGGCCCCAGCACCCTTGGGTGACCCCAAAACCTGATGGGTGTCCCCCCGACCCAACCCGGTGGCCCCAGCACCCTTGGGTGACCCCAAGACTTGGCGGGTGTCCCCCCGACCCAACCTGGTAGTTCCAGCACCCTTGGGTGACCCCAAAACCCGATGGGTGGACCCCCAATCCAGTGGCCCCAGCACCCTTGGGTGACCCCAAAACCTGATGGGTGGACTCCCAATCCAGTGGCCCCAGCACCCTTGGGTGACCCCAAAACCTGATGGGTGTCCCCCCGACCCAACCCGGTGGCCCCAGCACCCTTGGGTGACCCCAAGACTTGGTGGGTGTCACTGGTACCCCTTGGGTGTCCCCAAAACCCGATGGGTGTCCCCCTGACCCAACCCGATGGCCCCATCACCCTTGGGTGACCCCAAACCTGATGGGTGTCCCCCTGACCCAACCTGGTGGTTCCAGCACCCTTGGGTGACCCCAAAACCTGATGGGTGGACCCCCAATCCAGTGGCCCCAGCACCCTTGGGTGACCCCAAAACCTGATGGGTGTCCCCCCGACCCAACCCGGTGGCCCCAGCACCCTTGGGTGACCCCAAGACTTGGTGGGTGTCACTGGTACCCCTTGGGTGTCCCCAAAACCCGATGGGTGTCCCCCTGACCCAACCCGATGGCCCCATCACCCTTGGGTGACCCCAAAACCTGATGGGTGTCCCCCCGACCCAACCTGGTGGTTCCAGCACCCTTGGGTGACCCCAAAACCCGATGGGTGGACCCCCAATCCAGTGGCCCCAGCACCCTTGGGTGACCCCAAGACTTGGCGGATGTCCCCCCGACCCAACCTGGTGGTTCCAGCACCCTTGGGTGACCCCAAAACCCGATGGGTGGACCCCCAATCCAGTGGCCCCAGCACCCTTGGGTGACCCCAAAACCTGATGGGTGTCCCCCCGACCCAACCCGGTGGCCCCAGCACCCTTGGGTGACCCCAAGACTTGGTGGGTGTCACTGGTACCCCTTGGGTGTCCCCAAAACCCGATGGGTGTCCCCCCGACCCAACCTGGTGGTTCCAGCACCCTTGGGTGACCCCAAAACCTGATGGGTGGACCCCCAATCCAGTGGCCCCAGCACCCTTGGGTGACCCCAAGACTTGATGGGTGTCACTGGCACCCCTGGGTGCCCCCAAAACCCAATGGGTGTCCCCCCAATGCGGTGTCCCCAGCACCCTTGGGTGACCCCAAGGCTTGGTGGGTGTCACTGGTACCCCTTGGGTGTCCCCTCCCCTGGTCCCCTTGGGCATCCCCAAACCCCACTGGGTGCCCCCGAGTGCCCCCAGCACCCTTGGGCACCCCCAAACCCTGCTGGGTGTCATCGGCTCCCTGAGTGCCCCCAAAACCCGATGGGTGTCCCCCCACCCTGGTGGCCCCAGCACCCTTGGGTGACCCCAAAACTTGATGGGTGTCACTGGTACCCCTTGGGTGTCCCCAAACCCCCCTGGGTGTCACTGTCCCCCCTGCGTCCCCCCCAGACCCTCCTGGGGACCCCTAAGTGCCCCCAAACCCTGCTGGGTATCACTGTCCCCTCTGGGTGCCCCCAAACCCCCCTGGGTGTCACTGTCCCCCCTGAGCTGGGTGTCACTGTCCCCCTGGGTGTCACTGTCCCCCCGGGTACCCCCAAACTCTGCTGGGTGCCCCCCACCCAGCCCTGCACTCCTGAGTCCCCTGGGTGTCACTGTCCCCCCTGGGTCCCCCCCAAACCCCCCTGGGTGTCACTGTCCCCCCTGGGCTGGGTGTCACTGTCCCCCCCTGGGTCCCCCCAAAAGCTGCTGGGTACCCCTGGGTGCCCCCAAACCCCCAAACCCCCCCACCCCTGGGTGTCACTGTCCCCCCTGGTACCCCCAAACGCTGCTGGGTGTCACTGTCCCCCCCTGGGTGTCACTGTCCCCCCCTGGGTCCCCCTAAAAGCTGCTGGGTACCCCTGGGTGCCCCCAAACCCCCAAAACCCCCCCACCCCTGGGTGTCACTGTCCCCCCTGGTACCCCCAAACGCTGCTGGGTGTCACTGTCCCCCCCTGGGTGTCACTGTCCCCCCCTGGGTCCCCCTAAAAGCTGCTGGGTGTCACTGTCCCCCCCTGGGTGTCACTGTCCCCCCCTGGGTCCCCCTAAAAGCTGCTGGGTACCCCTGGGTGCCCCCAAACCCCCCCACCCCTGGGTGTCACTGTCCCCCCTGGTACCCCCAAACGCTGCTGGGTGTCACTGTCCCCCCCTGGGTGTCACTGTCCCCCCCTGGGTCCCCCTAAAAGCTGCTGGGTACCCCTGGGTGCCCCCAAACCCCCCTGGGTGTCACTGTCCCCCCTGGTACCCCCAAACGCTGCTGGGTGTCACTGTCCCCCCCTGGGTGTCACTGTCCCCCCCTGGGTCCCCCTAAAAGCTGCTGGGTGTCACTGTCCCCCCCTGGGTGTCACTGTCCCCCCCTGGGTCCCCCTAAAAGCTGCTGGGTACCCCTGGGTGCCCCCAAACCCCCCCACCCCTGGGTGTCACTGTCCCCCCTGGTACCCCCAAACGCTGCTGGGTGTCACTGTCCCCCCCTGGGTGTCACTGTCCCCCCCTGGGTCCCCCTAAAAGCTGCTGGGTACCCCTGGGTGCCCCCAAACCCCCCTGGGTGTCACTGTCCCCCCTGGTACCCCCAAACGCTGCTGGGTGTCACTGTCCCCCCCTGGGTGTCACTGTCCCCCCCTGGGTCCCCCTAAAAGCTGCTGGGTGTCACTGTCCCCCCCTGGGTGTCACTGTCCCCCCCTGGGTCCCCCTAAAAGCTGCTGGGTACCCCTGGGTGCCCCCAAACCCCCCAAATCCCCCCACCCCTGGGTGTCACTGTCCCCCCTGGTACCCCCAAACCCCGCTGGGTGTCACTGTCCCCGCCTGGGTCCCCCTAAAAGCTGCTGGGTACCCCTGGGTGCCCCCAAACCCCCCTGGGTCCCCCCCAGACCCCAATCCCCCCATCCCATCCCATCCCTCCTGCCCCACCGTGACCCCCCCGCCACGCCTTTTGCCATATCCCGCCCCCCCCCGCAGGTGGAGCACCCCAACCCGGGGGTGCGTTACCCCGGCACCACCCGCGTCGCCTACTTGCCCGACTGCCCCGAGGGCAACAAGGTGCTGGGGCTGTTCCGCAAGGCCTTCGCCCAGCGCCTCACCTTCACCGTGGGCACCTCCATGACCACGGGCCGCGCCAACGTCATCACCTGGAACGACATCCACCACAAGACCAACTGCACCGGCGGGCCCCAGCTGTACGGGGGGGGGCACCCCGGGGGCGGGGGGGGGCATCACCCCTGGGAATGGCGGGGGGGGGGGGGGGGAGCTGGGGAGCACCCTGGGGGTAGGTTATGGGGGACTCGGGGGGGGGTTATGTCACCCCTGGTACGGGCCTGAGGTGGGGGGGGACCCTGGGGACTGGTTATGGGGGACTCGGGGGGGGCATCACCCTTGGCAAGGGGGGGGGACACCCCAGGGACAGGTTATGGGGGGCTGGGGGGGGGTTATATCAGCCCTGGTATGGGCCTGAGGTGGGGGGGGCATCGCCCCTGGTATGGGGGGGAGCTGGGGGGCAGCCCAGGGACAGGTTATGGGGGACTGGGGGGGGTTATGTCACCCCTGGTATGGGCCTGAGGTGGGGGGGGACACCCTGGGGACTGGTTATGGGGGACTCGGGGGGGGCATCACCCTTGGCAAGGGGGGGGGACACCCCAGGACAGGTTATGGGGGACTGGGGGGGGTTATTTATATCACCCCTGGTACAGGCGTGAGGTGGGGGGGGGCACCCTGGGGACAGGTTATGGGGGGCTGGGGGGGGGTTATATCAGCCCTGGTATGGGCCTGAGGTGGGGGGGGCATGGCCCCTGGTATGGGGGGGAGCTGGGGGGCAGCCCAGGGACAGGTTATGGGGGACTGGGGGGGGGTTATGTCACCCCTGGTACGGGCCTGAGGTGGGGGGGGGCACCCTGGGGACAGGTTATGGGGAACTGGGGGGGGTTATGTCACCCCTGGTATGGGTGTGAGGTGGGGGGGCACCCTGGGGACTGGTTATGGGGGACTGGGGGGGGCATCACCCTTGGCAAGGCGGGGGGACACCCCAGGGACAGGTTATGGGGGACTGGGGGGGGGTTATGTCACCCCTGGTACGGGCCTGAGGTGGGGGGGGGCACCCTGGGGACTGGTTATGGGGGACTCGGGGGGGGCATCACCCTTGGCAAGGGGGGGGACACCCCAGGGACAGGTTATGGGGGACTGGGGGGGGTATATCACCCCTGCTATGGGCCTGGGGTGGGGGGGGGACCCAGGGGACAGGTTATGGGGGGCTGGGGGGGGGTTATATCAGCCCTGGTATGGGCCTGAGGTGGGGGGGGCATCGCCCCTGGTATGGGGGGGAGCTGGGGGGCACCCCAGGGACAGGTTATGGGGGACTGGGGGGGGGTTATGTCACCCCTGGTACGGGCCTGAGGTGGGGGGGGACCCTGGGGACTGGTTATGGGGGACTCGGGGGGGGCATCACCCTTGGCAAGGGGGGGGGGACACCCCAGGGACAGGTTATGGGGGGCTGGGGGGGGGTTATATCAGCCCTGGTATGGGCCTGAGGTGGGGGGGGCATGGCCCCTGGTATGGGGGGGAGCTGGGGGGCAGCCCAGGGACAGGTTATGGGGGACTGGGGGGGGGTTATGTCACCCCTGGTATGGGCGTGAGGTGGGGGGGGGCACCCTGGGGACTGGTTATGGGGGACTGGGGGGGGTTATGTCACCCCTGGTACGGGCCTGAGGTGGGGGGGGGCACCCTGGGGACTGGTTATGGGGGACTCGGGGGGGGCATCACCCTTGGCAAGGGGGGGGGACACCCCAGGGACAGGTTATGGGGGACTTGGGGGGGTTATTTATATCACCCCTGGTACAGGCGTGAGGTGGGGGGGGGACCCTGGGGACTGGTTATGGGGGACTCGGGTGGGGCATCACCCTTGGCAAGGGGGGGGGGACACCCCAGGGACAGGTTATGGGGGGCTGGGGGGGGTTATATCACCCCTGCTATAGGGCCTGGGGTGGGGGGGCATCACCCTGGGATGACAATTTGGGGGGGGGGCATTTCCCCTGGCATGGCCGGGGAGCTGCCGGGGGGAGCCCCCAGCCGTGGGGGGGGGCTCACCCTGACCTGTTCCCCCCCCCTTCCCAGGTTCGGGTACCCTGACCCCACGTACCTCGCCCGGGTGCAGGAGGAGCTGCGGGCCAAGGGCATCACCGAGGACTGAGCCTGGGGGGGGGGGCAGCGGGACACCCCCCCCGCCCCCCCGGGGGGCACCAGGGCCCACCGATAGGTGAGGGGGGGGTGTTTGCCACGCAGCCCCCCCACAGACGGCGTCACTCTGTACATACCCCCCCCCCCCGCGGCCCCCCCAGGATGGTCGGACAGGCTGGGGGGGGGGTCCTGTGCCCCCTGCCCCCACCTCCCCCCCGGTGGTCAGTGCCCCATGGGGTATGGGGGGGGGGGGGGAAGGGGGGGGCAGCGGGTTAATTTATTTTTTATTTTTACCCCCCCCCTCCCGCACCCCCCCCTCCCCAGTTCTGTAACTTTGATCCAATAAAAATATGCAACGCTGCGAGGGGTGTCCGGGTGGGGGGGGCAGGGGGTGTCCCCCACCCCTGGGGACAGCGGGGGGGGGGGAGGGGGGCACCAGGGGCTGGGGGGGGGCTGGGATGGGGGGAGTGGGCTGGGCCGTACCCCATAGGGACACCGGGATGGGGCTGGGGACACTGGGATGGGGACACTGGGACAGGGCTGGGGACACTGGGAGGGGGGCATTGGGACAGGGCTGGGGGACACTGGGACAGGGCTGGGGACACTGGCTGGGGACACTGGGATGGGGGCTGGGGACACTGGGATGAGGACATTGGGAGGGGGCTGGGGACACTGGGATGGGGGACATCAGATTGGGGACACCAGGATGGGCCTCTGGACTGGGATGCTGGGATGGGACGCCGGGATGGGGACATGGAGCTGGGACACTGGGCTGTGACCTGAGCTGGGGACACTGGGCTGTCACAGCAGGATGAGGGTGTTGGGACTGGGGACACTGGGATGGGGACGCCGCGATGGGGCGGTGTGGGGGGGGGGGCACACTGTGGGGGGGGGCGCTGAGGTGGCCCATTGGGATGGGGCCATTGGGATGGGCCACCAGGGTGGGACCCACGATGGGGACATCGAGGTGGCCCGCGGGGCTCTTACACCCCGGATGGGGCCCCAGCAGGAAGGGGGGGACCCTGGGTGCCCCCTCACCCACCCCACTCGGGGGACAGAGTGGGGGGGACATGGGACTCCCATCACCAGTGTCGTGTCCCCCCCGCCCCGACCCTGCAGCCCTGAGAGCTGACGCCTCCGACCCGAACCCCCCCCCCAGCCCTGGGAACCCCCAACCCCGTCCCGTCCCCCCCCACGGGGACCCCCACCCATGGGACACACCCCCCCCCCCCCCGCCACGTGTCGTCGTCCCCCCCCCCGCCGTGTCCCCACGGGGCTGAACAGGAGGGGAGGGGGCGGGCTTGAAGAAAGGGGCGGGGCCACAACACGAACGTGTTGCTTTAAGGGGCGGGGCTAAGGCGAGAAGGGGCGGGGCTAAGACGAGGGGCGGGGCTTGAGGAAAGGGGCGGGGGACAAGAAGTGGGAGCGGGGGCTTAAGGGGGCGGGGCTAAGAGGAGGGGCGGGGCTACGGCATGGACACGAGCGTGGTGCTGTAGGGGGCGTGGCTTGGAGAAAGGGGCGGGGCTACGACGCGGGCGTGATGCTTGAGGGGGCGGGGCTAAGCGGTGGGGCGTCGGCTGAGGGGCGGGGCCTAAGCGGGGCGGGGCTTCCCCCCTCCCCCCCCCCCCCCCCCCCCCCTCGTTTTTTTTCGGAAGAAAGAGGCGATTTCAGTCTGGTTAAATCTCACCGTCCATTGGGTAGAAAAAGGGCGGGGGGGGGCGGAGGGGGGGGGGCAGCCCCTCCCTCAGCCCAGCCCCGGGGCCGGGGTGGGGGGGGGGGGGGGGGTAGGGGGGTCCCGGTGGGGGTCGGGGGGGGGCCGAGACTTGGCACAAAAATGCTGGCGGCAGCGCGGGGGGAGGGGCTGTACAATAGAAAACGGAGTCTCGGGGAGGCGGGGGGGGGGGGGGGGGGACACGACAGAAAAGGGGGGGGCAACCCGGACGCCGGTGTCCCCTGGGAGGGGGGGGGGTGTCCCCCCGCCACCACCCCCCCCGTCACCGCCCCCACCCCCCCCCCCCAAAAGTACAAAAGAGCTAAAAACACAGCGCGGGGGGGGGGGGGGGGGGGGGGGGGGGGGCTCCAGGGTGGGCGCTGTCCCCGTGGTGGCCCCGTGATGGTGGCCCATGGGTGGTGGCACATGGGGGTACCCCTGGGGGGTGGCCCACGGTGGTTGCCCCCGTGTGGTGGCTCACAGGGCTGCCGGCCCATGGTGGTGGCCCCTAGGTGGTGGCACACGGGGGGGGGTGACCTTGAGTGGTAACACATGGGGGTACCCCGGGTGGTGGCCCACGGGGGCGACCCACGGCCGTTACCCCCATGGGTGGTAGCCCACGGGTGGTGGCCCATGGTGGTTGCCCATGGGGGGGTGACCTTGGGTGGTAACACTTGGGGGTACCCCCGGGTGGTGGGCCCATGGGGGCGACCCA